>NC_089801.1:28830244-29130244 GCF_029633855.1 Hoplias malabaricus | reverse complement strand
ATTCAGTACCAGACTGACATGGATTTGATTGCTCTTTGCTGTGGTGTATGTTAACACAGAACTAGGCTTAATCTGCACTTGGATGATAGGAAATTTTAATAAAACTTCAGATTTGTTCAAACTAAAGTCTCTGTACCATATCTATAAAATGCTGTAAATTACATTTGGGCATACATCATTACCTATTTCTCTTGTGTCTGAAGTATCTAAAATTTTCAGAGCCAATATCTAGTCTAAATTCTTTCTGGAATTGCATAAAAAATGTAATGTTTTGGCAGCGTGCATTTTAAAGTTACACAGCAAATTCACCTGTGTTAAATCAACACAGTTAGTGTAAAAATGTAAACTTGTCAACACTCTAAGTGTTAATTTAACAATAATAGTATTGATTGTTTGCTGTGTATCTGGCTCAGAGTGGGTTATTTATTTCCAGTTAATTTTGTTATAATTCATGTGAAAAGTCACATTATTAAGATATATAAATATTTGTTTCCTTTAGGTATTTTGACAGTTTGTTGTCATATTTTGAAGTGTCATGTCCTAGTTATTATCTGTGCAGATAATAGGAAATTTCAGTTGATAGTGGCCAGGACTCTGCTTAAATATTTTCCCCCTAATGTTAATCCTTCTTTTCTCTGCTACAGAGATGTCTGTAACACCGTTCTCTGCCATCTGTCTGCTGTTCCTGTTCTCTCTTTGCTCAGCATGCTACATCTCCAACTGCCCTATTGGTGGCAAAAGGGCAATACAGGATCTACCCCCGCGAAAGGTTTCTGCATGGCATTTCATTTACATTTTCATACAATTTCAAAGCAAGTTTTAATAAAATTATAGCATCATGCAATGTTACCCACTTAAGTAATTGGAAGCTGTAAAAACTTGGAGATAACTATACATCCAAAAAATTACGAACAAAGCACATGACTGAAATATGAGCAGAGAAAAACAGAGAAAACTGTTTATCATCAAGAATTAAGTTTTAATATAATTAATCAATAAGGCCTGTATTTCACAAACCTTTTTAGATACTTGACTTAACTACAGAACATAGATTATTATTTTATTATTATTATTAGTTCATCATTTACCAGTTATAACTACTTGTTGATATACCGAACACAAATTCTGTATATATTATTTGGTGTTTAGTTTATAATAGCTAAATCTAAAGTAAATTATTATTATTATTATTATTTAAAAACAGTACATGTAATATTTTACTGAGCTGTAGAGTCTCTGTTCAGTGTATGGCATGTGGTCCTGGAGATAAGGGCCAGTGTTTTGGCCCCAGTATCTGTTGTGGTGAGGAAATGGGCTGCTTGTTGGGGGCTCCAGAGACCCTGCGCTGTGTGGAAGAGGATTACCTGCCCTCTCCTTGTGAATCTGGAGGAAAATCCTGTGGCCCTGTGGCTGGTCACTGCGCTGCCCCAGGAGTCTGCTGCGACTCAGGTTTGTCCAGATATACAGGTTTTTGATTTGTCAGTCCCTGTTAAGGACATAAAAATACACATTACACAGACTGCACTATATATACTTTTCTTTTAAAGTACATGTAACTGTCTTAAAGCCTTGCATCATATTTAAAAATGTACTAAAACTGCCATGCTGTTGTGTGAAACAGATAGTTGCAGCATTGATCAGACCTGTCTGGATGTGGAGGCTGACTTAAACACCATCGGTCAGCCAGCCAGCAGCAAGGACATCCTTCTGAAACTCCTTCACTGGACCAATTATGCCCAGCCCTACAGGCCTTAACAATAACATTTCTGTTGAGGGATGGCATTATCATAAGAGGATCTAACACCAGCTATTATGATAATGAATGATCTTAGTATACCTTTGTATATAAGTTGTAAATTTAAAACAAAGCTAGATGCAAAAATGTATCCAATTGTATATGGCATTGTATTTTGCTGAAAGTATAATTTTCCATATTTGTGGCAGTTATTAAAGTCAGACATTTGATGTTGTACTTTACAGCTGTATTACATTCAGTGTTTCATTATTAGTACACAGTAATGCCAAATATTTGTTGCCATCTCCATTTCTTCTGCAATGAAAAGAGTATTAATAGTTTATCCTCCTTTACACTCTGCTGGGATGGAATTACCCTTTATTTTGGATCATTTATGTGAGGATTTGATGGTATTCAGCTATATGAGCATTAGTGAGGTCAGCTACTCCAACTTATTCTCATTTAACTACTACTCATCACTCAAGAGAATGCAGATTAAATTTTTTGTATCTTTGTAGGACACACTTGAGCATGGGGACTTTTAACTCTGCGCTAGAGCATCCCATTTGATTTCATGGTTTTCTATGAAGATTGAACATGTTTCCATCTGTGCATGTTATAAAACTGCATCTTCAAACATCTGGATAAATCGTGTAGAAAAATGTTTACATAATCAGGGCCAGCTTCCTTTAACCGTGTGTGGGACTAATAACTAATAAAAGATGATCCAAAACAATAAACAAATGCTAATATAAACATTTATAAAAAGAGTCAACGACTCCTAAAATAATTGTGACATCACATTTTGTCCAAGTCTTTTAAAATTTGCCTGATGAAAATGCATTCATTATAAAGACACATACAACAACTGACCCTTTGTCATTCACTGCACAGAAGCAGATCCATTTGAGACATTACAGCCTTTACACAAAGTCCAATAGGTCAGTTCCATCCCTGTACAAACACCATAAAATCATGGGGACAGTCTGCTCTTCAATGATTTAAAGTTGAGTAATCAGACTACATGCACTAGAAAGAATTCAGAATTATACACTAAATGTCCATAGGTTTGTAGACACTTCAAATAAATGGTTTCCTGTATTTTAAAATGCATCCATTACAGGCACAATCACTTAGTTTTAAACACAGAAAGAAAATTGAAATGGAATTGGATGAGAGCAGTTTAATTTGAGCTTTATATCCTTATGCCAGGTAGGCTTTTTCTGCAGAGATGGAGCACAAATCATTTTTTACCGCAATGATTTGGAGTTGTTTCAGTGACCCACCATCCTACATCAGTACCTGACCTCACTGGTATACTATTGTTGCCAAATATAAACTGCACAAAATATAATAAATGCAAAAACAACCAAATAAGTGGGCTAAATGTGAGTGAACCTTCAGGGCTCTCACTCTGCCATTCAAAACCTGTTCATGCAATTTAGATGTAAACTGCATTAGTACATTCTTAGTACAACACTGATAGAGCACATTATACATGATGGAGAATTGGATTTGTTTAATTACATAACAGAAACAATTAGATTTTTATTTAAAAATTGATACATGAAACTGTAAGAATTTAGGTAAGAGGTACACTGAAATCTGTGTTACAATGTACGATTGTGGTTTAGAAATCAGTTAGCCTTGGTTGATGGATAAAACAGCTCTCCACGTTGTCGTGCATTGCCTATAGCCTCAATGTGCTCTCTTAAAGCTGCCTCCCAGTTCTCTTCATGCTCCAGCTGTTTACACCTAGTTTCCTTCATCTCCAATGCCCTCACCACTTCTGGAAGGTCAAGGGTCAGGCCTGCTGTCTCAACTGCCTCCTGAAACTTAGCTGGAGAAGCTGTTGCAATGCAACACCTGGAAAATGGAAACACTGTATTAAATTGGCTTACAATTCACTCATGCACACTAAGGATGTATATCGTCACCACTAAGATCGATTCGATACACATCTCGAAACACTGCCAGCGATACAATGTAATTGCGATACACTGAAACGCCTTGTCGATACGATGTGATACAGATCACCCCTGTTCACAATATGATGCGATTCAAAAATGATATGATAACGACATGACTTAATAATAAGAAGATTCGGTTTGTTAAGTAATCATTCGATACAGTTAGTTGAGGTTTGAGGATGTAATGGCCTAACCCATCAGTTTTCTTAACTCAATAGCACAATTCTGCTTTACTCTCTGTAACAATTAGAGGGATGTATGCATCTGTTTGTTGTCATTGGAGCAAAACCAACAGAAAATATAAAAAAAATCATAATTCAGTATTTTGAGACATAGCATTACAATGTATTCAATTAAATTATTCAGTTATGTTTTCCGTCTATACAAAATGTATAAAACATATAAGATGAACAGTTTTCAAAAGTACAGTATTAACAATGTGCATAGTGAAAATTATCATCTGCAACACATTCTACTATCTGCTAGACTTATCTGCTGCTCTACACCGTGCCGTATTTTCATGCGTGTTGCCAGGTTCGTCGTGCTACTAACGTATTTGATAGCCCCACAGCATTGTTTGCAGATTGCGTGCATCTTGTCAAGTCGACCACCTCACTTAAAAAACCCGAAATATTGCCACACATTTTATTTGTGTGTCTTTTTTGGTGCATTAAATATCTCTTCGTCGTTGCTAATGCTCTCTTTCCCTCCATCTTTGTTGTGTACGTCTGCATGCTTGCGTCTGTGCATGAGGACACGATGGTGCATTTATGCTGCCTTGGAAAAAAAAAAGAAATCAATAAAAAAAAGGTTGCCCTGGAAAATACGTTAGAATAAGGAATAGTTACTGGAAAAACCCCCCCACTTCATTTAACCATGGTATTTGCTGATGTAAAAAGGCTGTAAAAAGGCTAGAGGAGATGCACCGTAAATTTGTCCGCAAATTAAACCACATGCACCTTGAATCTACCGGTGCAGTTGCATCGCAGACATGTGTGCCGAACCAATGATGTGAATCGGTGAATCTCCCCATCTCTAATGCACACACTTGCTCAATTACACACAGTCAGCATACTAAAGATGCCCCACTAGGGGCAGTATTTTAGTGGCAAATTCTTTTAGCTACTCCCAAATTACTATGATCATCAGTGATGATGCTGGATGTGTCTTTCAGTCCTTCCTTGGTGTGGTGTATTCACATTAATTTATGAGAAGGGTAGGTACACAGCAGATTCACCAGTATTAAATCAATACTATTAATGTTAAATAAACACTGAAAATGTTGATGAGTGTTATATGTTTACACTCAGAATGTTAATTTAACTTTAATAGTGTTGATTTAACATTGGTGAACATGAGGTGCACCTGTGAAACTGACTAATGCACATTTAAAAAATTGAAAACTTTAATATATAAATATATTGAAAATAAATAAAGAACATTTGATGTTTGAATAAATAATATATTTTTGGGAATAATCAGTTTCTCCAAACCTATGAGAAATTATACTGATATTTCTGTAGTGTCTATGTGAATCTGTGTCCAACCTCTTTTTTCCAGAATGAATGGTGCAGTGGTAGTGATGCCAGAGAGCAACAGCTGTATGAGGACACACCAAATACTGATTCTCTTGCCAGCACTTCACCATGGCCTCCATTATACCATCATCAGACACTGAGCCTGAAGACATAACTGAACACAACTACAGAAAAACGAGAGAGAAACATAAGTATGTTGTAAACACAAAAGCTCCAAATAATGCAAGAGAAGAATTTGCCTAAAAAACAATCCATAAATTCTCTGCCAGAGAAAATATTCCCAAAATGACTCAAAATGTAGTTGGTCAGCTAAGGCATGCCTGGCATGTGAAGTCGGCCTCTTAATCTTTCCTAAAGATATACATGGCATTAAAAACACATGTTTAGGAAGTAGCATCATATAAACCGCATGCCCAAATCAAATAGACATGATTATGTGGCATTTAACATTATTAACAATAGTGTCACATATAAAAATCAATAAAGGTAAATAGCTAAAAATTATAGTAGGATTTTGTTGCTGTTGGAATAACACTTCAATTTTTTTCAAGTATGACAAACCTCTTTGTGGAGTGTTTCAGGTAGAGAGAGCTTGTGGTTCTTCTGAAACTGCTCCATCATGTCTTTTATCAGTGCTCCGTCTTTCCCTGATAATAGCCAGAATACACGCTCCATGTTATAAGGGTCCTAAACAGAGGCAAGAATATTAGTATGCTTTACATATAAAATATCTCCATGGAACATATAATAGCTACAAAAGTAACATCACTTGAATATCAATAGCTGGAGCCAAAGTTTGCTGGACGCTCTCTGCCATGGAGAAATCTCCAGTCTTAATTGTGCGATGCATGATGTCATTGGAGTTCACCATTGCAACAAGTCGCAGAGGAATCCCCATCTGTTTCACTATACATCCAGCTACAGAAAGAGTGAGAAATAATACAAATGCACAAAATCATATAAATACACACATAAATACAACAGAAATGCAGGAGGAAAACTATAATCCAAACAATATTACCGTGGTTTCTTCAAAATAACGTGGACAATTACATACATTTGCCAATTTGTATCTATACACTCCCATTATTTGCAGAATACATTACATACAAAGTTCCAAGTAAAAAAGCAAACACTGGACATTAGGCATAGATTAGTAAAATACTAAAATTAGTATAAATTACCTTTTTTGACAAACAGTTCCTTTAAACCAAATGCATATTATAATGGGGAAAAATGCTTTTCTATACACTAATTAGGCTTGAACCTGCAACAGACTCATCAAAGAAAAAGCCATGCCTGTAATGTTTCCTGCACCACCAGTGGGCACAACCACCTCCAGATCTGGCAGACTGTCTCCCTCAGTTGACTGTACATCAGTGAGTTGAAAGTAGGCATAGAGGAAATGGGCCATCTGCACAAGGATCCGTGACCAGTTTACAGAGTTCAGGCTCATCAGACCATGGCGCTTCACCAGATCCAGATCCGAAAACAACTTCCTTAAGGGGACATCAATTTCATCAGAGCTTCCGTCCGCTTTTTATTTCAGCAGCAAAAGAGATACAGGGAGAAAAGGCAATTCAGTACTTTTATGAAAAATTTAAACATAATAAAAAATATTAAAACCAACAAGAGGATATCGATTTATATATTTTCACATACTGATTTATTTTTTAAGCTAAATGCAATGTTTTATGTGTGGAAAATATCTTAACTCTGCAGAGATTTAATTAAATAGACTACATGCCCAGATGTTTGTGGACATTCCTTATAATTACTACATTCAGTACAGCCTCTGTGGACATATATATGAAATGCGTGGGTAGGTGTATAAAGCCCCAGGCACTGGGCTGTTTAGCAATACATACTATGGAGTGATTTATGGAGTACAGTTTTATACTTCAGGTATACAATTTATTTTATACTCATTCCACAACAGTACCTAGCTATAATAAGCTTTCTGAGTCTGAATGCTATCAGATCCTCACAGAAGTGTTCCAGTTTATATAATTTAAAGCCTTCCTAAAAGAGGCTTCTGCAGCAAAATGGGACAAAATACCTTATACCCTCAATCTTTTAGGCATATTTACAGATACTTTACAGTTTGGTTTGGTTAAGATCTAATTCAATGTCTATGGGTCTGTTAAAAATCTGATTTCTGGCCAAACTTATTTATTCAAATACTTTGTATACACTAAATGCCTTTGGGTTTCACTAATCAATGCAGCAAAGTAACATTCTTATAAAGGTTTGGCCATCTAATATCACACTGCTTACCTGCAAACACATGGACATTGTCCTCCAAGCAGGTGGTCATTTGCCTCTCCTGTACCTTGGTGATGCGACCACGGGGAAAGACCACCACCATATCCACCCCTTTCAGTCCACAGACACTGCTGATGGCCGAGCCTCCAGTGTCTCCAGACGTCCCTTTGTGGAGAAAGCCTTAAGTACAGTGTGTAGCCTTGTTCAAATATTAGTTAGCTACTTAACCTAACACTTATTAATGACCACGAAGATCAAACCTAGAAAACATATCTATGCCTCACATGCTGTGTGTGGCCCCAAATATGAAAATAACCGCATTAAACATGATTAAAAATTTAATAGAGATTGTCCACATAAAAATAAAGGTGCAAACATTACCCCGCAAAAATGCTTAGAGGAGCAGTCAGTGTTCAGTGTTACACCAACATATTTAAATAAAAAAATATACAAAATAAAAATACAAAAAAAATACAAAGAAGCTGTATAGCTACTGACTAAGCTCTGGACAGAAGTCTACACAAGTACACTAGTGCAGAGCTTAGATCATGTAAATGTTACATCGGTATGACCCTTAAGGTAATTCAGATGTGATTCCAAGTGTTTGAATATAGGGTTTGCTTACCCACAAGAATGGTAGCACGACTCTGCTCCTTTTGCAGGAAGTACTCCAGGAAACGTGCAGTGCACATCATGGCCAGGTCTTTAAAAGCAAGGGTCTCTCCATGGAACAGTTCCAGGATGCACAGAGAGCCCTTTAGTCTGACCATCCTCACTCCATCTGGCACAGAGAACTTGGACAGGGCACATGATATGAGGGCTAGAATGAGGAGAGAGTTAAGAATGTTAAGTGCCTGAGCTGTTGTCACATCTAGTTTTAAAGATGGCAGCTGGACTGACCAAATTTCTAAGAGAACCTACAGGGAAACAAGTGGTTGTAAATGAAAAATGTGGCAATATATAAAATTGTCAATGTTTGCTTTTAAATTTGAAAGGATTTTCTGTTTTTATCTAATAATTCATTTATGGACTTTTTAACAGAAAAGCTGTTACCTTCTAAGTCATGCTTGGGGATGAGCTGCTCAGGGATGAACAGAGAACACACTTTACATACCAACTGCTGGTAAGACAGAGAACTCCAGGCTCGAAGAGTGGCAGGGGGCAGAGTGGGAATGAACTGAGGCATGAACATACCCCCATCAGGGGCATAGCCTGAAAAAAGCACATCCCGGAAATTCCAGTCGTGTACCCCTCCCCGTGTGCTGCAGTATAGCATCTCTCCTCTTTTACCAAGAAAAATTTAAGAAGTACAATTAGAAGATGTGAGATTACAATTATATATAAAATTTATATATAATTTAGTATCAAATGTACAAATGTTCAGGTTTCAACTAAATATATGGATCCTTCATATTTAAAAAGTACATGTTTTGATGGTTTTGTAAAAGAAAAGAAACTATTACAGCACTTGCATTAAAGAAACTAACAATACCTGGACAGAGGCAGCTAACTGCATATTAACAGATCTGCATGCTTTAAAATGAAGGTTTAGAGTTATCTATGCCACAGTGAAATATAGGATGTTTTTAGCTTGGCATAAAACTGGCAATTTTGATTAAAAAAAAACATTATAAATATGTACATATAAAACAATCTGAAATACAATAGTGTTGTCCCCGTGTCCGCATGGGTTTCCGCATGGGTAGGTGGATTGGCGACTCAAAAGTGTCTGTAGGTGTGAGTGTGTGTTGCCCTGTGAAGGACTGACGCCCCCTCCAGGGTGTATTCCCGCTTTGCGCCCAATGATTCCAGGTAGGCTCTGGACCCACCGCGACTCTGAACTGGATAAGCGGTTACAGATAATGAATGAAAGAATGAATGAATAAATGAAATACAATATTCATTAATTGTCTGTAACCGCTATCCAGTTCAGGGTCGTCCTGGAATCGTTGGGCGCAAGGCAGGAACACACCCTGGAGGGGGCGCCAGTCCTTCACAGGGTGACACACACCAAGTCACTTTTCAGTCGCCAATCCACCTACCATGTTTTTGGACAAGGGAAGAACACACCACACTCCTCACAGACAGTCACCCGGAGCGGGACTTGAATCCACAACCTTCAGGTCCCTGGAGCTGTGTGACTGCGACACTAATCTGCTGCACCAGCATACCGCCCTCTGAAATACAATATTGTACCCTCGAAACAATAAATGTAAAAAACCGCGATGTCAGTGTAAATATCACTTTTTGTAGACAGTGCTTTGATTATTGAAAATCGATCAAAGTTTATGTATATATCGTGTTTCACAACGGAAGTCGTCACAAAGCAGCTTCACAGAGATCCGGTGCAAAGCCTCTATACGAACAAAGCCAGAGGCAACGACAGTGGCAAGGAAAATCTCCCTCAGCACACGAGAAGAAACCTTGGCAGGAACGTATGCGTACAGAACAGATTCAACACGTTATTTATCACTGCTCCATACAAAAAAAGTAATCACAAACTTGCCAGCTTCTCTGGCTATGACATTTCCATATGTTAACTAATTGACTTGCGTTATTTTAACGTATATTTACCCCAGATAGACACCAGAATGAGAATGTAGATTGAGTGCAGCGACGGGAAGGTTTCAAAGTAACACAATCTCAAAGGGCAAAGTGAAGAGATATTGCCCCTTTGTGGTGAGAATAAAAATGACAGCGCACACATCTGAATTTATTTAGTCTCCGTTGAAAAGCCTTGTACAGAGTTTTACTGCATGTTTTGGTTATAGCCACTTATAACTGTATAACCTACCAAAAAATCATAATACGTCATTAAAGACAAGCAAAAATTAAACTATAAAATGCATCAGTTACTTTAGCAAAGGCTTTGCATTACACCGTGTCAAACACTGAGCATTTAAAAGGCTATAATTGGCTATATAAATGGCTATAATTAAAAATGTAATTTATTTTCTTATTCATGGCAAATTACAGTCAATATTAGTGATAAATCAATTGATCTATGTAATAGACATTTTACTATATGACTGATGCAGAGACATGTAGAAACGTATAGACTCTAAATTCTGTGCCCCAGTACCAAAAGTAGCTTAGAAACGCCCCTGCATGGTACACTGGGTAGTGACTTCCTTACTTTAAAAATGTGAGGGAAAACCTTGAGGGTGATATTCAAATTTTCTCTGACTGAGTCATGCTTTATAGCCTCTACACTCTCAGTTTAATACTGTACAATGTAAAAAAAATGACTCAATGTCCTTTTGTTCCATTCAAGAAATTACTAATCTTATATACTGTAAGAAACATGCCTGGTATGAAACTGCTTATATGTCAGAAATTTAGGCTTGCCAAATATTTCACCTAATTTGAACTATTTTGAGGTCAGTAATCCAGCCCCAAACCACCAAGCCTTTGTTTCTTTAGTGACAGAAATAATGACCTTGCATCTGCCAGCCTTTGTGAGACTAACCTTTGAAACAAATTATTCAGCAGAAAACAATGGCTCCATTTATCAGATATACTAAGCTTCATTTCCATAACCTTATTGTTTACTGAGGGGTTTAAGGCCATGATGCAAAGGAAAGTGATTAAGAACAACCCGACTCGTTTTATTTCTCACAGACTTGTTCACTTCAGCAGGACATTTTGAATTGTTGAGGTTGAGTTTATCCGTGTTCCGGTAAATGTAAGTGCTACTGTTATAGATGCTTGTGCTAGTTAGCCTGTGTCTTGTTCTGCATTATTTAGATTAAGTATCAAGTTAATGAGTTACATTTTATGTTTTTAGGCATTTCTGAATCTGTTCTTAATTTTTTTCCTCAAAAGCCCACAATGGCATTTGCAGGGAAATATCAGCTTGAATCTCATGACAACTTTGAAGCTTTTATGAAGGCTGTTGGTGAGTAAGCTAAAATCAGTTTTGAGTAGAATTGCATGAATTTACTCAGGCTTTTTATATTTCTGACATTTTCCCTTTTCAATAAATACAGTTAGATTTTTTAGGTTTGAAAACCTGATGTTGTTGTTTCCTAATGGAAATTGTTTTAAAGCTCACAATTAGAGACAACATGTTGCAGGACACTTTATTCAAAATAAGATCCTAGGATCCTTTATGTTGTTTTATCAACCTGTCCAATGACTACTAGGAACCATCAGAAAACGTATAGAGGGTTCTATAAGTTTTGCAAGGACTAAATTAAATTAATGTCATCTGTCTTTCATAATAATACTCTGAAAAGATTTAAAAATCTCTTTCTATTTTTTAGTATTTTAATATTGTCTTAATATAGGTTCAGATTCTGCTCAAATGAAATAATTATTTTGTATATTGTCTCAATCTTAACCACAATTCTAACTTTTCTTAGACATAAAGTAGATGTGAAAGTTGCATTAATGAGGCTCATTCATTTATATGGCCCATTCATTTCTGTCTCATGAGTTCTCCTTTAAGACTTTCAAAGACTGCTGAAAAATTATAATGTTATAGAATAAACCTATGCATGAAAACAATTATATAATATATAATGATATATATATTAAATGAAGACACAAACAAAAATATAAAATGATATTATGCTTTTACACAAATCTTAAATAAGACTTAAGACCTGAGTTAAGAAATATGACTTATCTCAGTCATCTGAGAAACAATATTTGAACAAAAGAAAGCCCAGGCTTCTTGTCTCAGAAAAATGTCACACTGATTTCAGACAGAATTTGGTCATGGCTATAGGAAGTATATGAAACTAGCAGCATATATTATTTTTAATATTTATTTCCTCACCATGACCCTGAACTGGATAAGCGGTTATAGATAACGAATGAATGAATGAATGAATGAATGAATGAATGAATGAATGAAAAAATGTATTTCCTCTGAGTGACTACACTTCTTAACCCTGCCATTTTCTTAGGTCTGTCTGATGAGCTAATTCAGAAGGGGAAGGATCTGAAAAGTATCTCTGAGATTGAGCAGAATGGGGATGAGTTTAAGGTCACTGTCACTACTGGCAGCAAAGTCATAGTGAATTGTTTCACTGTTGGGCAGGAGTGTGAGCTGGAGACTCTCACAGGAGAGAAGGCCATGGTGAGTCAGTCCATTTCTGTGGTGTAGAAGTAGACACACACACACACACAAGCAGATATATATATATAGCTGGCGTATTTCATATCCAAATTTTTGGAAAATCCTTGCAGCTGTCTGTTTAAGTTAGTTCCAAAAATGTTGGGTAGACCTTTGAGTTTATTGTAAATTATATACCATCATACAATATTGTATCCCTAGTGCAGCATGTTTGGAATTTTCTTTAAACATTTCATGAACTTATGAACATAAGAAGCCATTAAATTATATCAATGCTTTAAGCACCCAAATACATTTTATGGTTCCGGTAGTTATTCCTGAATTTTCCGTGTGATATACAGGCTGTAGTAAACATGGATGGGAACAAGCTGACTACTAAAGTGAAGGGGATTGAGTCTGTTACTGAGATAGATGGGGACACCATTGTTAATGTAAGTAAGAATTACTGATTTTTATGTTGTAATTACATGTTTTTAAAATACTGCAATTTCATGAAAAACTAGAGCTAATTCAATGCGAAGGACTCATTATAAATCTATGTGTAAAAAGAACACTGAATATTACACATTGATATTTTTTCTTTTCATTTCTAGATTATGACAATGGATGGCATTGTGTATAAGAGGATCAGCAAGCGTATTTCCTGACGTATTACTTAATAACTTAAAAATGAACTGTGCAATACAAAAGTCACGCATTTTTCCTTGTTTACAATTACGTCTGGACCATGTTGTAAAAGTATGAGAACAATAAACTGGAAGCAACTTTATTAGAAACTTTTAGATGATTACAGTGTATTGCAAGGTTTATTTACACAAAACAATCCAAATATTAATTCATTTAGGGCAATTTCCAGCCATTTTAATGCTGATAATACAAATCCAGTAACGTAAATAATTAATGGTTTTAAAATATATATTTTTTAGACCAGACTGCAAATATCCATCGCAATTCATGCACATATGTGCATCGCTGTAAAATATGCAAGAATAAGGCACACAGTAGGTGTGTGGATAGCTATGGTGAAACAGGGACAGTGTGCAAGTGTTAAAAGATCTATTTGCTCCTTGATTTATCCCTGGATTTTTCTTGCTCCCATGGCCTTTTTGCTGAGGGCTTCCTCACGCATGCTGTGGTACACCTCCTTGTTCTGCTTGAACATGCGCAGCTCCATCTCCGTCTCTGTGCGCATGGACTGGAAAAAGACACATTTCATATGGCATAATTGGGGATAATTGTGTACTGTAATGTTACAATAATTACAATAAAGTAAATACAAACATTCCATTAGATGACTTAATTAGTCTGATTTCAAATGACCTGTTACCCGATTCATTGAAAGAACACATAAGCATGTTGGAATATTTGTTTCCGCAATTCTATATGCCTTCTGTATGCCTTTAAAAAGCTAAAACCCCCACCCCCTCACCATAAACTCCATTCCCATTCTGCAAGCTACTCACTAATCCTGTTCTGCAAGCTACACCTGTGCCATTAAACCTGGCTATGCCCAATCTGTGAGCTTCCATGTGGAAATGAATACTCGTTCTGTCCAATCTGTGAGCTACTATGGGGCAAATAAAACTTGCTTGGCCCACTCTCATGGGATAACATAACTCACTCTGCCTGCTCCACAAGCTACCCATGTGCCAAGAAACCTCACTATACCAGCTCTGTGAACTACCTCAGTGTGGTTAAACCTTGCTGTGCCAAACTGGAAACTATAGCAGTGCGATTAAAACTCATTCTGTCCTCTCCACAAGCTATCCCAGTGAAGAACCTTTTACTGAAGAACCCTTAAAAACACTTTTATAGGAGTGTAGAAGAAAATATACATGATGTCATTGAGGTTCAGCACTCCCATGTGGCGACTCCTCACTTCTCAGTAATGTTGTTAAATGTGAGTGAATGAATGTGTGAGTTAGTTAGAAGGCAGCTATAAGCAAATTCCAAGAAGTAATTTACAATTAAAAACAAAACCTCAATTAAAAATCTCAAGAGAAAATGTTTTTAGCATTTTTCCCCTTAAACCACTAGTCAAAAATGAATATTGAGCTGAGATCTTACCTCCAGATCATTTGTAATTGGATGGTGGGGGCCATGGGTAATCATGAGGATTGCATAAGCTTTACAGATCATTTCATGGCCCACTTCAATCAGCCCAGCATGCCAATGTGTCACGCCTGCCCTCATGGTGGCCATGCCCAGCTGAGCATTATTTGGTTGATAGAGCTTCCTGACAGAGGACAGGAAAATGATAAGTGATTTTGTAACAACAAATGTTGATGTACTAATGCTCCTTTAGGTTTAGAAACCATATCTGCTATTTATTTTTAATGTGTACAGCTATTAATCTCTTGTTAAAACTAAGGTGTCAAATAAACTACTAACATAATTAGAAATTAAATATGAAATCAACATTATGATTTAAATAGGTGGGGCCAATTTTATTAAGTAAAAAAAGGATTTTTGGATATCTGGGTCTTCTGGATGGCAGAGACGGTTCTCTTGAGGTATCTAGACCTTTTTGGATAAAAACGTGTCATGGATGTACGTTTGATACCGCTGTCTTAACTTTAACTGGGCATTATCAGACTGATCAGCAAGAAATTGTTTTAAAGGAGCATAGTTATTTTCATATATATATTACCACATTATAATCTGATGTAACTTAAAAACTTTAAATTGACTTCCCGAATGCATTGAGAGTTGTGTTCTATGGGGTTCTGACAGGGGAACCCCAGAAAACACAACAGTTACTGCGTTCCTGCTCCTTGACTCTCCATGTGCACATGCTGGACCACACCAGCCTCTCTTTTCCGTTACCTCATGATTTACAAGTTAAGCTCTAGACACAGTGATTCATTTCTTTATCTCATATTAGTTATACTTCATAGAAAATTATAAAAATAACCAGATCACTTATAGGGTTTGATCATTTTGAGTGGTAAAAATGTCCTATTGTTCCTTTATGTCCATCTCAAACATGCATGCTTACGCATATCCGTCCACCATTCTCTGTGAGTATTCTGCAGCATCCTGGAACATATGCAGGTAGGAGAGCACCTCACTGGCAATCCTCAGGACACGCAATAGGTAGAGGTTAGTGTCTGCCAACACTGGGTTCTGCTTCTCCAAACACTCACGGCAGATTTTAATCACCTATACCGGAGACATTTACCACAGGAATGATTAATATATATATAAATAATTTTTGGACTTTTTGGGTTTTAATATATATATATATTATAAGTTGTGGGCCATTTTCCACATTTTGTGAATGTACAGTACCAGCCAAAACTTTGGACACATCTCATTAAATGTTTTTTCTTTGTTGTTGTTGTTTTTTTCTACATTGTAAGTAAATATTGAAGACATTAAAACTACGAAGGAGCACATATAGAATTATGTAGTAAACAAAATAGTTAAACAAACCAGAATGTTTTAAACTTGAGATTCTTCAAAGTAGCCACTTAGCTTTGCACACTCTCGGTGTTCTCTCAACCAGCTTCATGAGGTCGTCACCTGGAATGGTTTTCAGTAAACAACTGTGGCCTCGTGAAGAGTTAATTTGTAGTAATGCTTACCTTCTTAATGTGTTTGAGACTATATCTTGGGTTGTGCAGAGATAGGGCTGGTACACAGTTCTATACAGTGAATAGCCCTATTCTACCAATGAGAAGATGTGTCCAAACATTTGACTGGTACTGTATATGAACTTTAGGATTGTCCATGTAGTACGGACAAATAAACATGGTCAGCATCAGACAGTAGTTTACATTTAAATGTTATTTCAAAACAGTATTGATTATATATTTAATGTGTCATTTTAATGTATGAAGAACATGCCTGTGACGGAATAAGTCTATACCTCATGGAAGTTTCCCTCAGTGCGAGCTTGCTCAATCTTGGCCAGTGCCTGGACACTAAAGTCTGTCACCTCCTTCACCAACTCAGCAGAAGGCTGTAGACATAAAGTGAACTCATTAGTCATGGGTTTTATTATCATACTTCTCATTTTCATTTCTATGCATATTTTATAGTAGTCACCGGATTTCACGAATCTATACACTTCTGTCTTATTACACATGACTCATTTCTGTTTCTTTGCTGTTTTATTTTTTGAGCAGCCCATGTGAAACCAGCTAATTGCTGCCACTGCAACTGCCACTACCACAACATAAGGCTTAGCATGCTTGGAAGAGAGCATTAAATGTTATATTAGCTATCATACACCCAGACTGGCAAGCATTGCACTGAGTGAATGGGGCAGAGGGAATAGCAACTATTTAATATTATATTAGTTGCATAGAGACACTACTGTAAATCTGGTCACAGTCACACTACTGGCTATGTAAGATTGTATAGTATGGATTTGAAATCAATTGAGCATGCTTTTACATTGTCTATATCTTTTAAAATTAGGCATGATCCATGAGTAATCCTATGAATAGTGGCAGCCTTAAAAAAAAAAATAAGAAGAAGAAACAGGCCATTGATTTTTCAAGCTATTAATGCTGTCTTTTTCATATCCATGCTACAGGGTATTTAGAATGTCATAATATCTACTTGCATAATACTAAGAAAGACTTACACCTCTATGACACGATTAAAAACACTGAGCCGATATTCATGATCCTACCTTTTTGCCATCCTTCTCTTTGACAGCTGTCATAAGGTCGTCCTTGATGCCTTTGCTGCAGTGCTCACATTTGCAGTCAAAGTAGTACTGCTGCTTGAGCTTCTGCTGTCGGTCCTTGGACACATCCAGGAAGTCCACATAGCTGACTGTCAGCTCCTCACCTTCTGCGATAGTTCCCAGGGCACGAAGCTCGATCCTGGCATTTAAACAGTAAAAATGGAAACTCATCAGAGGATGCGTTCAATTTGAAAGGCAGGCAAATATGGTAGATGAAGTTTTCAAAAGTGTATGATTGAAGCTTCTGTGCTAAATATCTTAAGTGAATTTAGAGAAATCGGGAAAATATGGTTAATCTTTAATGTTTATTATCAAAATAATTTGAATTCCTTTATTTTATATATCTTTATTTATGTATTTATTTATTTTACTTTTCAGTCAATCTATAATGTAATACTTTTTAAGTTGTAATACTTTTAGATTCTACTTTGCTTCCTGACATCCAAGGAACAGCCAAAATCAGTTTTCAGTTTCCTTTCTCAAACTAGTTCTGCTCCAACTGTCAGCAATATGATCAGTGATATCACAGTAATCATCCGTTAAAAATATTTTTTCCATTTTAGTGTCCAAATATTTTATGCACTACATTTTAAAAATATTAGTTCATGTTAGTTCAAGCTAATATATATAGTATTTTATAACAAGCAATTATTGTTAAATAAATGAGATAAATCAACACTAACAATATTTTACATTAAACAAAATCTCAAAAAGTGCGTATTTACATCATTTAGATTTTTACATGATACCTCAGACACTGCTTCACTAATGATCCTCCTGGCGAAAATAACGCTTATGAAAGGTAGCATGGTATAAAAAGATAATGCTTATCTTAAGTCAATACATCTAAAGCAGTGAGATGTGATGTGTTATTAGAACAGGCAAATTGTAAATTGATTTTATAGTTCACATTTCCAAATGCAAGTCACCAACTCAGGGTACAAACCAATGCATAAATCTAAAAGCCCTATTCATACACATGCCTTGAGGGTACATGCATACACTGGAACAGATTAACTGATCAATTAGATTTTACCATGTTACTTTAACCATTCAGTTTAGTAATATTAATACAAAGACCAATGCTTCTTAAAGTGTCTTCACAAAAGCCTTGTAAGAATGAGTTAGCAGTTGTTTTTTTTTTGCTCAGCAATGTAATCGTAATGCATTAATATCTTTTTCAGTACCATCATATGTTTGACACATACAGCTTCAGGGAGGGTTTCTGAGTTAGCTCAATGTTTTACTTCACTATAAAGAGAGGGTTGTTGCAATTTTCAAATCCAAAGAGTTGCATTTTAATTACAGCCTACATGATCAAGATCAACAATATCTTCAGAATGTGCTAGACTAGCCAGATTCAACCAAACACTGTGCTGTGTAAATGACAACAACCACAACTAAAAAACAATCTATTACTCAAAATTAAAGCCAGTATGCTGGTCACTATATTGGTCAGAAAAAATAGTAATTAATTATTTTCCCCCATCTGGAGGCAGCATTGCCTTCGAGGCAGAAGGAATGTGTTTGTTTATGAGCCATCGGGTGCTTCTGAGGCAGACTGTAAAAAGTATATACGATTTGCAGACTTGTACTACTACTACTACTACTACTACTATTATTAAGGGGTGGCACAGTGGTGCAGCAGGTTAGTGTCGCAGTCACACAGCTCCAAGGACCTGGAGGTTGTGGGTTCAAGTCCTGCTCCAGGTGACTGTCTGTGTGGAGCTTGGTGTGTTCGTCCTGTGTCCGTGTGGGATTCCTCCGGGTGCTAGGAATTCCTCCAACAGTCCAAAACACACTGTGGTAGGTGGATTGGCAACAAGAAAGTGTCCATAGATGTGTGTGTGTGTCACCCTGATTGGCCAATGATTCTGGGTAGGCTCTGGACCCACCGTGACCCAGAACTGGATAAGTGGTTGCAGACATCAAATGAATGAGATATTTCTGCCAGCCATAGCAGGCAAATACTAAGGTCCATGCAGAGCTTTGCTGGTTTATGGCTTGGTATTTAAAAATCTCTGCCAAATGCGTGTTAACCAGTCATATCCACCCCCCTTTGGCTGGTGACCAATTACATCTGTTTTGCTTTCGAAGGCAGTGTCGCTTCCAGAACCATTCTGATTAGTGATTTTGCCCACAAGCCCATCATTACAGAGGAGAGGATTCAGTAATACATGCCTTTGGAGAACCATAAGGTATCATCTACAGCCTAGGGGCATTTAAGCTAAACAGCAAATGCTAAGAAGGTTCTTCAGATGATGTGCCAACTCCTGAGGAACTTCAGCCACATATACAGTGGAAGATTGCTCTACCACAGCCTGATATTTTGTATAAAATTATACGCTAGTAATATTTCCATTGGGAGCTTAATATTACCCTGTAACACTCTAGGGTTTTCATAGAAAGGGGAATAAAATTACATGTGTACATTATATATAATGTTGTTTAGTGTACACTTCTCTCCCTAATACAACATTTATTGCCTTTGAAGCATTAACATCAGCTTGATGTCAGTCACTTAAAGTGTAAACCAGCTCGTTGTTTGCATCACCCTACTGTCCAAGCCAAGGGGATTTGTAGATGAAAACAATATTATTAGTACTACTGGTGAGCAAAAGTCATTACATGTACATATGGAATAGATGCTGTAAGTACATGAGATTAATGTGTAAAGGTTAGTCAGTTTATATTCCACCAACCCACCTCCTCTGAGAGTGGAAAGCTGTGTCCAGAGCTGTCTGACTGGAAGAGAAGGCAAAAGGCATGATCACAGACCCTACAGATTTTGACTGGGCACCATGCCAGTACTGCCGAGAATAGGCTTCTTCTAGTTTACACATTACAAATGTATGCATATCTGTCTCAAGTTATGGACAAACTTTATCAGCAAATAAAAAAAAAAGACCTACACATTCATTTAATTTATACAGCCTGACTAGCCATACTCAAAGAGTTACAACACATAATGAACATTCTCTACTCACTTGCCATGGTTGAGCATAACTGTACAGTTTGGCCAGCAGTCATGGTTGACCAGACAAAGGTTTGGGAATATGCCTACGCCCACTGCCTGAAGACCCTTGTGGTCACTCAAAGTGAAGCCATTGCAGGTGATCTGTACAGGGAAGGGAATATAACATGTAGAATACAACATTTGTTATGTTTCATGCAACACTTCATGTTACCCAACAAGAAAAACAATATTTATTTTTACTTGCAGCAGTACCTCGTTCAATACCAAGAACCCCAGAACTAGTAGAGGTTTGATGGATGATTGCAATAATTTTTTCTTCTACTGAAATGTTAAAGCAAAAACTACATTTTAATTTAGACCCCGTGTGCATAAAACCCATGGTTCTTCTGTAGTAATACTTTGGAGCTGCAAATCTTGTTTTGAAGTATGATTTTTACTAATTCTGCTTGTTTGTGTATATCAGCTTATAATATCACTGATTAGGATACCACTCAGGGTTGGTTGACAGAACCAGAATTCCTATTGTTGATGCCCATTGATGGACTGCTGCCCTCTCCAGGGTGTGTCGCTGCCCCTGGCAGACTCAGCTCCCATGGTTGAAAAAATGTTGCTAAAGCCCTCTAGTGTGGCAAAAAGTAGACAAATTGCCCTATCGGCTGCCCTTCATATGGCAAATAAATAGCTAAGTGCCCTCTTTGGTGCCATTTCTTGCAATAAATTATGAAGATGTGCTGTCAGGAAAATTTCGTAATGTGTCTTAAGAAGTGCCCTAGTGTGCTAGTGGGGCCCCATGTCGTGCACTAGGTGCCCTTATTATTTTTTTAAGCCCTGCCCTTCAAAAAGTCTGAGTCTGCCCCTGATTGCTGCCTTGTGTCTGTTAATCCTGTATGAGCTCCAGACCCACCACAACACTGGTCAGGATGAAGGGGTTACAGAAAACGAATGAAGGAATATATTGTATGCTGGATATTGTTGTGAGAGAACATGGATGTAGAAAGACATAAAGATAATATAAAGTATGAATTCCAATGAAACAAAAAAGGTATGTTGAAGTATGCCACTTTGATTAAATGTACAACTAAAGATAGACAAAAAAGACATCCCTACCACACCAAAGATATGTGAGATGTACTCGACTCCATACTTCTTGCTGTTGCTTGGCCAGTACTCCTGGAACTTTTGGACATCCATCTTGAGCTCTTTGAGTTTATCTAGAGCCATATTAGAGATGTGATCCTCCAACAAGTCCAGTGTGGTCAGCTGATTGTCAGAGACCTTGGTTGTGTGCCTCTGCATGCGCCACATAATGCGAGCTGCCAGACTGGGAACATAGAGATGTCACTTGCTAGTTTCAGTTTTGCCTTTCACTTACACTTTTACATGTAACAAAACATAACAAAAAAGAAAAATATTGCTCAGATTTTTAAGAGGAATGATCTGTTACTTCAAAACCTAAAGCCAACTTTAAATTTCCAGGACATATTTGATCATTTTTTCCTGTAAGCAGACAGCACATTTAGCATTACCACTTTTCCCATTCGTCTGCCATTAAACTCTCCTCTTTCCTTATAATGGAACTTAACCTACCGCACGTTTTCATTTGGTGCTCTGCCTTGCTTCCTGATGGCTGCACACTCTTGCTTGTGTTCCTCCCAGGCAGCCCGCTGACAGGTGCGGTCACAGTAATAAGCAAACTTACACTGTGCACAGCGGTGAGGATTAACCTGTCTGCGGAAGCAGCTGTGACACACCTGCATGGACAAACTGGAGGAAGAGGGTAAAAGGGTCAGGGAGGATAGGTTTGTGGTCTGATACTGAATGTAAAACATGCAATTTCTATCAAATGAGGGTACATTCAACATGGAGAATCTTTTTGACTGAGGTCAGAACCTTTAATAATAAAATAATATGGAAATGAATACACCCCTAAACAAAATTGTCCATTCAAATGAGTCAGTAAACATATTCCTTCAGAGTAGTTTGATATGACACTTTTCATTCCAGAGAAACACATTGAGTCAGAATTTGTCAAAGTGGTGGTGTTACAAGATGATCTCAAAGTTTAACCCCTCTAAAAGCTGCCTCACAGAAAGTAATGTGGCTAAACTGGATATACACTATATGCCTAAAATAAAAATAAGCAGAAGTAAGGGATAGTCTGGCTATTATTGCAAGTTTTCATTTTCTTTACCACAGTTATATTGATAATAATTTTAGATATTGTGTTAGTAGTAATAAATAAAAATTTTATTTAATTTACACTTATTAATACAACATGCTTCACAATATATTCTGCAAATTCTATGAATACACACACACACACACACACACACATACACACACACACACACACACATATATATATATATATATATATATATATATATGTATATATGTATATATATGAATCTTTTAGTCACAGGATATTGTTGACTGGAATGTTTGGTTGGAGGTATTCCTGCAGGACTGCTGTGTCTGATCCACTCATATCAGCACAAAACTGACTAAATAACACACCACAAAAACATAAATATGAATGCAGTGCTGAGAGACTGATAGATCACTATATTAATACCTGATCTGTGGTGGTCCTGTAGGGATCCTTACCACTGAAGAACAGGGTAAAGGTGGGCTAACAATGTATGCAGGGCAACAGGTGGACTGCTGTCTTTAATTACAGAATTACAAGCTATTTGGTGTTAATAAATAAATAAATAAATATATATATATATATATATATATATATATATATATATATATATATATATATATATATATATATAGTTTCACTTCAAGTAGATTTCATTGCTTTGTACAGTCATTAAGCAATTAATAATCTATCTAGATCTCCGTCAACATTTGAACAATCTGCAGATGACCTCCCACAGACTTTTTGTCTTGTATTTAGCCTTTCTCTAAGTAACCTTTTGTTTTCTTCATGGCAATCAGCCCATACTAGAAGACAGGAGTATCACCCTTCACTGACAACCCCTATAACACAGTACAGATATGCTGTATACAACATTTTGTAAGGACAATATCAAACTCTGATTTTATTCCAGTGGGGCACAATATCAAATGAAGAGCCAAAAGAGAGATAGAGAAGGTAATGTTCCTTTGTTGATCAATTAAGGTCACCACTTATACATACATTATAATAAAGGTTGCAGGAAATAAAGTTCATATATTTTCATGATTCCATGCATTCAGGTTTTTAATTACAATGCTTTAGTAATTTAAATCTAACAAAGAACATTATAGACAAAAGCTCAATTATGTTTCTGCTGAGAATGATTATATCAGTATTAAACAAGGTAATTACTATATTACCGTATCAGCTAATCTGTGTGTATCTATATTTCCATCTGAAACTAAGCCCACATACAAAAAACAGTCATGATTAGAGCATACTATCTCTGTCTTGCTAATTCCTTTACTTTAGAATTCACTGACTCCTTTTCTGCTGTGTCCTGACATCCACATCTTTGGAACAATAATGGAAAACAGTGTTTCTGTTTACAGAAACTTTAAGTGGAGAGCTCTGTTTGTTAGTTTCTGTCCTGCAGAAGCCGACTACTATGCAAACTCTCCTTACTTTTTATGGAGGTGAAATGGTGATACAGTCACATGAGAGTGGAAACTCTCTTACCCTTTTGCTGTTTTGCCTTACAGTACAGTAAACAACACTATATGCTAGGTAAAATGGTCTTGAATCCAGAGTTCTTTTTTTTATTAATTTAATTTTGGGTCTATGCCTTACATGTGCAAATAAGTATCATCTGTTACATTTCCTTTTTTCTCCCTTTTCACTTTTGCAATTTTATCCCATTGTTGCTGCAGTAACAGACTCCACTCCTCTGGGAAGGATTTACATTAGATGTTGGAAAATTCCTGTACATTTTTTATGCTATCCAGCCACTAAATCTTCAGGCTTTGATGTTGGATAATTAGTTTTGGATTAATGACATCTGATCTACTCATCACAAAGTTACCACTGCTACAATCCAAAGGCTAAGGGGCTATAAGCTTCTAACCCACATTTTTAAACCTGGACCTATAGGGTATCACAAAATTAAATAGTTGTGTCAGCAATTGGTGCAATTTAATATAGCTAGTAACTTGTACTAACTAGCTAATTAATAATTATAAGTGGTGTCTTCAGACTGTTGTGTATAAAAACATAATTGACACTTTTATTGTAAGTGTAAACCAAAGGAGTCATATGTATTTGAACACTGAACATTGCTTGTGTCTAAGAATAGTCCTTGAGCGTATCATCATCAAGTCACAGGGTCTAAATCACACACATCATATAACGCCCCACTACTCACCCCTCCCACTAACTAGGTTCTAACTCTAGAACCAAAACAATGCTTCAATGTGCATTTCACTGGAATATAGTGCTAATATCCCAGTCCACTAAGTAAGACTTTCAATATAGCTATATACATGATGAATGTCACCTGACAGAAATCGTACTTCTTATTTAGCCTGTTTATATTGGCTAAAAATGATTACTGTATACATTAAGCAGAGATGACAATTTCCAGTGTTGGAAACCTGTCCTGACACTCTCCAGCTATATCCCTAATGTCACGTGTTACAAACTGATGTCTGTTTTACACTAGTTGCTAGTCTACCTAATGTTTGCCAGCCAGGGTATCATGTGGTCAAAAATGTGCCCTCAGTGCACTGGCTCAATCTGTAAAGTCCATGGGCTCAAACTACACCTCCAGATCAGTTTTATCAGTCATATTATCTGCTTACTAGCATTAACACTAATAATTAGCCATGGTATTTTATAATATATTACAGGAGAACAAACACTCAGTGGTGTAGAAAGCTAGGTTATCCGGATTTCAGGATGATAGCTCAACAAATTCCCTGCTATGAGCGATGAGTATCATTTATTTGAAGCCTCTGGTTCAAAGATGGGGTATCTATGACTAGCATACCAAAGGGGAAAAACGTCTTTTCAGGGTCTAAAGTCAATCCCAAGATTTAATTTAACTACATAAATTACTAGGTTCCTATCCTTGATTGCATGTACATTTAGAAACTGAAATAGTTCCACCATACCCTTAAATTAAAGCATCAAATCAAAAGTCAAGTAGTACTGGAATCTGCTGCAGTTATCATTATAAAGAACCTATATGTCAACAAAAGAATACAGCTTATAGCAAATGGCCACAGTGTAAAAGGAATCAAGTTGCCTGCATACATACAGATATACATACATGCAAATTCCACCACCTTGGCTTCATAAGGTTGCAGACGTTAGTCATTTTTAATCATTTTTATCCCCAAAAAATAATAAAACATAATTGCTGTCATAAGTAAACAGCATGCAAAAATACAATTGTAAATGCATACAATGCGAGTAAATGTTCCAAATTAATATTGTTATTAATATATTATTAATATTATGCTACATTTCTATTATTAATACATACATGCATATATGTCTGGCTTTTTCCAGGATAATGCAAGTGGACTGTGAAATATCCTGTTGTAATGGTTTCCTTAAATTGAATAATAATAATAACCAGTTGCTATATTAAACAAACTGTACAAGTCTATTTCATGGTGCTTTCTTTACAGCCCTTCCATTCGGCTGTATTTATCTGGTCCGTTTTAGATGTTAACTTGACCCATTACCTTTTCAATTCTAAAATATAAACGCAGCCAATCCAAACAGTGGCCTTACCGGTCAAACACCACAGCAGCATAGGCAGCCTCTGCAAAGACCACTTCACCAGGTCGCATTTCCTTTGTGGTCCGGAGACCCCGGCCTTTCTCTCCGGCCGCAAAGACCTCCACGGCATCCTTCTTCTGCAGGGTCATCTCTTGGAGATGGATGGGCCGCTGCTGCTGCTGCTGAGGGAGGAACTGCACAGTGTACACACCAACTGTCCCCTGAACTTACCTAGGCATCCAAGACCCCCCCCCACCCTTCAGCCCAGCCAAAAATAAACACACCCCTCACTTTATGAGCTGTAACATGTGTTCCATGATGGCACTGGTGGAGGTGGGCCTATAAAGATAAAGGGAATGGATACTCCGGATACGTAGGAGGAAGCTGAAGGCACTGGATGATGTGTGTGTGTCCTCCCCTTCTTTGGGAGAAGTGAGGCCCAGCCTTCAAGAGTATTTTTATCTGGCAGTTGTGTCTGCCTGTCAAAGGAGAGAAGTAGAAAAGGCTGGTCAGATGACAGATTCTCAACCTAACAAACCCTCATCTGTCAGCCTAAACACCTTGCCCTAGAGTCTAGTTGTTTGTAGAATTTTAACAGGTGCTGGCTGCTGTGATCATGTATGTTTTATATATCTATATATTTTCTCATATTTGGTGACACGGTGGCTTTGTGGTTAGCACGTTCGCCTCCCAGTGCTGGGATCTTGGGTTCAAGTCCTAACTGGGTGGAGTTTCCATGTTCTCCCTGTGTCTGCGTGGGTTTACTCTGGGGTCTCCGGTTTCCTTCCACAGTCAAAAAACATGTAGGTTAGGTGAACTGGCTTCTTTAATAACTGTCCTGGTGTATGTGAATGTATGTCTGCATTTGTGAGTGAATGTGTGAGCCAGCAGATATGGATTGGCGCTCTATCCTGGGTGAAACTCTAATGCTTGTTGCAGTCCTCCATGTTGAGTGTATGCAGTGTGCGTTTGGTTGCCGTATCTTGCCAGTGTGTGTGGATTGAGTGTTGAATGGAATGGCATTCTGAGCAATGTTGATTGTAAAGTGCCCTTGGGTATATAGAAAGGCGATATAAATGTAACTAATAACTATATAAAACTGTATAAAAACTAATAACTAATGATCAAGTCATTATAGTGGTGGATGCAGTGTCAATAATCTTGCCCAGGGATTCTTATTGTCGTAACATGGTATCTTTACCCAAGCAGGGAATGAAACCCCCATGCAGGGAATTAAACCCCCGTGTTCTGCACAAAGGCAGCATGAAGTCCCTGCTATGCTACATCAATCATAATCATAGGCCTAGATTTGCCTTCCTCTCATCAATTCTGCCATAGTGGACTGACATCATGCAGTTTACAGTGCATACAATGGGAGTAAATTAACCCACAGTACAAGAGAATGTTCTGGAGCAGCTACAAATTAACCTAAGGTCACCATGCCCAATTCCAAGAGTGGACTAGAAGGGTAAAACACATTCAGATTGTATGTGAAGCAGTGGCTCTACTTTCTGTGTGATGGAGTGATGAAGCTCTATCAAATACCTTGAGGACACATCAGAGTGAAGTTTGTGATAAAGACCTTATCTTTCATCATCAGTACATGAGTTCACTATAGTTTCCATAACTAAATACCAAGAAATCCTTAGTTCGTTGATCTATTGTATAGACTTCCCAGAAGAGTAGAGGCTATTGCTGCAGCAAAAAGGAACAAACCTTTGGCCATGTCACATATGACATTCTGCAAAATAAATCTTCATACAGTGATTGATTTTCGGAAAAAAAGTGTCACCATTCCAAACAGGCATGAATGTTTCCATAATCTCACTGAAAGAAAATGTTTACAGAAGACAAGGACGGTGGTGTGCATGTGTCTCATTTGGCAAGACTCTCTACAGAGGCTGAGGACTGGGGAGGATCAACAGAGATGTAAAAAGCAGCAAATGTTTTAGTGTTTACAGTCAGTGGTGACATATCAGAGATGAAAGAATATCTAATATGGAGTGTGGCATTAATACATGTAGAAGACAGTGTTACCCACTATGCTACATCAATATACACACACAAACACACACACACACACACACACACATATATATATATATATATATATATATATAGGGGTTGGACAATGAAACTGAAACACCTGGTTTATTAGTCTGGTGTAGGGCCTCCGTTTGCGGCCAATACAGCATCAGTTCATCTTGGGAGTAACATACCCAAGTCCTGCACAGTGGTCAGAGGGATTTTAAGCCATTCTTCTTGCAGGATAGTGGCCAGGTCACTACGTGATGCTGGTGGAGGAAAACATTTCTTGACTCGCTCCTCCAAAACACCCCAAAGTGGCTCAATATTTAGATCTGGTGACTGTGCAGGCCATGGGAGATGTTCAACTTCACTTTCATGTTCATCAAACCAATCTTTCACCAGTCTTGCTGTGTGTATTGGTGCATTGTCGTCCTGATACACGGCATCGCCTTCAGGATACAATGTTTGAACCATTGGATGCACATAGTCTTACTGGTGCAATGTGCAATTAATGAAGATTGGCCACCAGGCTGCTCCAATTTAGCCATGAAACCTCCCACACTAAAATGACAGGTGTTTACGTTTCATTGTCTATCCCCTGTATATATATATATATATATATATATATATATATAAAAGCTTAAACTAATTATGTATGAAGGTATGAACTTGAAATGAAATTTAAAATGGTCAAAAACGTGAATTGCTTAATCCAATCAGAACAATTTATTTACAATTCACATGGTGATTACAGTTTATGCGTTAGGATCCTGCAAGCAACAATAATTGCAAAATAACTGCAAAACAATTTGTTGAAAATTAGTACTTAAAATGAAAATTATATATAGATATTTATCTTAAAATACAACTATATTTGAACAAATATCATTCAAACACGAGATATGAATAAGAGATACAGACAGTAGTGGATTATAAAAAAATAAGACTTAACTGAGTAAAAAGGCAATATGTTTGGGTAAATATAGCAGGAACGAACTGTAGATGTATAGAAAAGGTGCACTTGGAGATTTAGAAGAAATGGAATTCCAAAATATGTTTTAATACACAAAGATAAGACAGTGCTCCATTCAAAGTGCTACCAAGTGTGTAAACATCTGAAAAGTAAAGTGTTTTTGTAGTGTTCAGATACAAATACATTTCAAGTAACTGGAAATTTGGAAGATGAAATGGACCACCAGGACCAGGATAGAAAACCACTGCATTAAGGAGAGAGCTGTAAATATCCAAGCAGAATAATAGTTTTAAGACCTGATGTCTTTTTTTCACATTTGAAAAAATACTGAAAAATAATCTTTTAAAAAGTTCTAAAGGCACCAGGTGCTCCTCTTTAACTTTTAAAGAGAAGTTTCACAACTCAAATTCAACCAGCAGACAGATGACAGTAAAGTTAAACTTAATGTGAGACTTATTACACCTATCACCGGCCTAATTTGGAATGTAACAACTACTGGGGTTAGTACAGAGATGCACTAATACCATCTTTCCAAGTGTCACCAACTTCTCTGTTGTTAACCATAGATGTGTATTCTCATGCTTGTTTAAAAAAAACATTTATGAAACAAAGTCCAAATTATTATTTTTTTTATATACTATTCCTGAATTAAATACTTTATACTTCATAGAACAGAACTGTCATTGAAGAAATAAGATTTCTCCTTTAACTTTAGCCATATAATACACACCATTACTAAAGGGTGCTGCTTTAGGTCACAGTAGTGATGCTAGTACTATGACTGATATTGGTGCACCTCCAATACAGTGTACATTTTCCTTCTGTAAATGAACCTATAGATCATAAAAGTCAAGGTGGGCTCCAGAGGGGTAGTCATCCTCCAGTAAGACCTTAATCAGCTTGGCGACAGACTCCTCACAACTGAGCAGGCGACCCTGAGAGTGCATGTCAGCAAACGTGTCTCTCATTTTGGGCTCTGCTGAACTAGTCCTGGCCTGGAGCTGCATATCTGTGTCCAGCGGGCCTGGGAAAATATAATGAGATTAATACTAATCAGCAGCCCGGCTTCTGGCTACTACTGAATAGAAGGCATGTGATGCTTCTATAAGCCTTGTGTATTTTGTACATTCCAGAAGTACAGATGATATCACAATATAAAATCTAATTTAGTTAAAAATATAATCACAGGCAGTTCCTGCTACTGAAGGGATAGTTCAATTAAAGGAAAAAAGTTTATGTTGCTAATCAGTGCAAATAAATGACTGCAAATTGTGCAAATGACATCATACCAACCATCTGTTATTAGATTCCATACATCATATTATAATACCATAAAGCTTAAAATGGATTTACAGCAATCAAAATATAATTTAGATCACTCAAGATAACAAACTTATTTCTGTAGCACAGAGTGATGGTTCGGGCAGGGAATTAACCCACAGTTTACTCTCTAAGCTTTACCAACTACACACCGTATTTGACTTCTCATTACTGTTTGTTCAAATTATTCTTTAAAATAAAATCACACTAAAAAGCTTCTCCAGATACCACTTCTTTTCCAGTAAATGGAAAGTATAACTAGACTGTATTAAGTGGCAGTGTCTGAATATGATTATTTGATATACAATATTTTTGTTATAAATGTTAATTTGTTTACCAGGAGCATAGCTGAGGACCCTGAGCTCTGGCTCTTCTTCAGCCAACACCCGGAACATCATATCCCTCGCAGCTTTTCCTGTACAGTATAGAACCCAGGAAGGAAAAGGCTGCAGGGCACACAGAGAACTCACATTCACCACAGAGCGCCGCAGGCCTGAGCGACGTGGAAATGCAGCCAGGATATTTGCCGTCAAACACAAAGCTGAGCTCACATTGAATGACAAGTAGGAGTCTACATCAGCCATTTCTGTGAAGCTTTGTGCATAACGGGACACATCACCAAGAGAAGCTATTGGGAAAATTAAATAAATAAAAGAAATATTACTTACATTGTTCAAGCAGATAGATAGGATACATGTCTGAACATTTATAGATAGTTTTTCAAAAATATATTAATAAAATGCAAAATGTTGTTCAAAGTAGATTAATGTTAAATATAGAGAATCATCACAAGAGATTGATTTAAAAACCTCTCAGAGATTATAAAGTTAACATATAAATTAGTTATATATAGGTTACCTCATGCCTGCGACATTATTTTTAACATTTGGCTTTGATTTAATTTGTATTTTTAAATAAAAGGCAAATTAGTAAACCAAGTATCATATATTTCACCACACCATCAATAGATATAAAAACTCAGAAGTTCATTTTAAATAAGTAAATAAGGAGACTCGTGTCCCCTTGTTGCTACCAGCACAATAACGAATTTTACACATTTGTCTGACACAGACCATTAATATATTTTTAATATATTATAAATATTATAAGCATACATTTAAAAAAAATAATAATCTACACATCCTCTTAAAAGGTATTTACATGCACTGATAACTGATTGAACCATACCCACTCGTCCCATTTCATCAAAATTCTACATTTATTTTGCCTTTATTCAGTAGGTGATATCCCAGTCCCACAGCACAAATTCATGTGATTGGTTCCTTAGGTTTATGATGTAAGAAACCATGTCTGACTAAATTTGCTTGTTTGAGAATGTCTTTAAGTCGTTTCAAAGTAAAAATGCTCAGCAATTGCAATGACAGTTTATTTTGCACGACACGCCTTCTAGAATAAAAAACACTTGTTTATAAAGACAACAAAAAAAAAATCATTTTCCCATAGAATGTGTCTTTAAACAAGTGGATTGTTTTCTACTCTCTGAGCAGTCACCTGCGTTGTTGAAAAGCAGCAGGTGGTCGATATTATCGTCGGACGCTTCTCTGGCCTCTTTAACGACCTTCTCGACTCCTTCCTTTTGCCCCAGGTCTGCGACCACAACGCGGACCAGCACCCCGGCTTTACTCGCTTCCGACGACGTTATGTCGTCTTCCAGGTCGCGGAGTTTATCGCTGGATCTGGCCGCCAGCAACAGCACGGAGCCCGGTCGGAGCAGCGGCGCTATCTCCCGGGCCAGGCTGCAGCCGAACCCGCGGGACGCTCCGGTAATCACACACAGCGCTCTACCGAAGTCTTTTACCGCAGACCGGGCCATTGCTGACATCTTTACCGCTACCTTTCTGCAGGCTGAGTCGCCCTCGAGCTTTAAACCCTGAGCTGCTTCAACGGTTCTCTGTTGATTTTCTGAAATTTCCCAACACTTCCGCCGCTTCGTCCAATGACCGCCCGCGACGCCCACAGCACAGAGCACTCCATTCATACAGTACACGAGCGATGAAAAACATATCCGAAGGACATGGTTTGAAGTGTCACACATCTTACGTCACTCACTCGTGACAGCATTTTTTTACTCAGTGGAAAATGTCTAAAGTGTTATTTTAAAAAGCATTATTTAAGGACATACACGTATTCATCAGTAATATGATTTTCCAGGTATACCAGGTGTGCCACTGTCCATCTGTGACCCATTCTAATGATGCATCTGGAAGGTGGGAGGTAAAAACAAATCTACAAGGGTTTATGGGTTATGTAGCTACTAATGCTAGTCAGATAAAGGGCCCAAGTTTGTTTTTTAACTAATAATAATAATAATAAATGTCTATATTATGCTTGAAGGGTGGCACGGTGGCGCAGCAGGTAGTGTCGCAGTCACACAGATCCAGGGGCCTGGAGGTTGTGGGTTCGATTCCTGCTCCACGTGACTGTCTGTGAGGAGTTTGGTGTGTTCTCCCTGTGTCCGTGTGGGTTTCTTCCGGGTGCGCCCGCAGTCCAAAAACACATGTTGGTAGGTGGATTGGCGACTCAAAAGTGTCCGCAAGTGTGAATGTGTGAGTGTGTGTTGCCCTGTGAAGGACTGGCGCCCCCTCCAGGGTGCATTCCCGCCTTGCGCCCAATGATTCCAGGTAGGCTCTGGACCCACCGCGACCCTGAACTGGATAAGAGGTTACAGATAATGAATGAATGAATGAATTACGCTTGAAGATGTATCATGAATGTACGGAGCCCCTAAAGGGTCTGGGGGAAAATAAAAAAACACTATTGATTTTGCGTTCCCTCGCAAACATAATTGCGTTCCCTCGCAAATAGTTTTGCGTTCCCTCGCAAACACAATTGCGTTCCCTCGCAAATACTTTGTGGGCTCCGTAGTACTGTGCTTGCTGTTGATTGTGTGCTTGCTGTGCGTGTCAGGTGAACTATGGAGCAGCTCGTTGAATTTTACTTTGATCTTGGACTGAAATATAAAGACATAGCATCTCTTCTGAGCAGAAAACATGGATATGTTACTGGGGAGCGCCAACTGAAACGTTTGGTGCTGTGTTGTTAACTGCTATGAAATGAGGATGAGAAAATTTAAAGTGCAAGCGCATGGACAAAGGTTACGGAACAGTGCAGAGATACAGACAGTGAACACAGTTTCCAAACAGTGGGAGAGAAAGGGGATAAATAAATGTGTAGCTATTGGTAGTGTATTGGAGTAATGTGTGTAAAAGTGGTGTAGCGACCGGCTCTAGCTCCACAGCCGTGTCTGGAGTCATCGCGCTGAGCCACGTCTCTGCAGCGTGCCCTGAGATCTCTGTGTGTTAAGCCACTACCTTACACCCTCCATCTTGTTATTGAATGACCGGACTTTTAAGAGAGTCTTTGCTTGGTAAAGGTTTTTCGTTAAGATTCTTAGCTTGACCCCTACCCCAGTCAATAACAATAAATAAACCCAGCCGTCCACACTTTTACTTTCTTTCTCGAAGCCGCCTACGTCTCATACACCTGTTACTATGGAGATACGTGGAGCTACGGCGTTCTGACTTGCACTTGTTGTTCACGACTTCCTCTGATGTTAGGCAGTTCCTTGCAGATGTATGAACGATTCGCACTGGCAACGAAACTGTGTGTTAGTAGAGATAAATAAATACATATATAATCTCTGTTTCTAGTGGCTGAATTTCCCTGGAAACTGCAGTGTCCTGATGTGTTAAATGAGTCACGAAGACAATTGTGTATCATAAAACATTTGCAAATGAGTGCAATGCATTTTGCGAGGGAACGCAAAACTATTTGCGAGGGAACGCAAAATCAATAGTGTTTTTTTATTTTTCCCCCAGTCCCTTTAGGGGCTCCGTATGAATGAAATAGTCATATAGCGGAAGATTTCTGCTTTTCAATGGTCCAAATTCAGATTCCTAGAACCAATCACATCAATTTGTGGGGTGGGGGTTTTCAATCTGATAAGCAACCAAAACATAGTGAATAACATTACGTGCTAATTCCTGAATTCCTCTTTAAGGAAGCAATTATGCTGTGTCAAAGATTCTACTTCATGTGATAAAACTGCCATGAAACATGGTTTACTCTATGTCCTAAAAATGGCTACTGTATATGGGTGAGCTGCACCGTGGAGAATATACTGTTTCATTTAGTGATTGCAAAGCTGTTTTATTTCTCATGTAAAGCTATAGAAAAATGTAAAAGTGATTATGAATTTTGTACATTTAGGTTGCTGCTTTTTGGTGGTAATCCTCACTTAATGCACACTTGCTGTACCTTTTTAAAAAATGTTCTGGCTGATTGGTTTATCAAGCTATGGTTCACCCTACTCTCCATAGATGGCGGTAGTCACAGCAGAACGTTTTCTGAATTTCAACGAAGAAAAGCTCAACCATTTTAGAAATAATAACCTCATGTGTGGAAGCTGACATGGCTGTGGACATGAGATTACCGAGTTTCCGAAAACAAATCTCTGTTTCGGCTTCTCGCTCCAGCACCGACCACAATCATCTGGTTGTTCCAGGAGAACTGATCACGGCTGACACGGGTTTTATGAGGTAAATACCGCCAAAATAGAGTCTAACAGCAACCGGTACATTTCAGATCACATCTCTGTTGGCATGCAGGATGACTGCTGATATTCCTCCTAATTCTCATTACTTGCGAATTAATGTAGCTATAATAGCTTTAGCTAGCACAAATAAACAAATCGTCGTGGTAGCTTGTTTTCTTCCTGTATATCACTGATTTATCTAACGTTACTGTACATATATGTAATATTAGAATATATCAAAGGCAAATTTATAACGAGTCACCAACCATAAAACATTTAGAGTCCTTTGTACAGTTATACAGGAAATCACAACATCATTATGAACTATTGGACACCCCCAAGGGACCAACAGAAACTTTTAATGGTCTCTGGTTTTTTTTATTTATGTTTTTCTGTGTTTTTTATATATATATATGCATTTGCTTTTAAGTGCAGATATGTATTTGAGTACATATTTATGGTACTCTGAAAGAAGTGGAACATTTAAATTAAAATGTCATTATTAGACTGACTCTCTAAAAATAAATGTATTGTCTTTGTATTAATCCATGTCTGTTAAATCACAGAAAAAAAAAGCAGGTAAAACTATCAAACATTTCTCAAAATCACTCTTGTTTAGGGGTCATGGAACATACCTGGACGACGAGAAGCTCACAGCCTCAGTAGCTGGGGAAGTTGAACGGGTAAATAAGCTGATCTGTGTGAGACCTCTCAAGACAAGGTAAGCTTTTTGCTGATGATAGAGCCAGTTATGTGTAATTTAACAAATGTGTACTTGACTATATATACGTTGTCATTTTTAATTTCAGGTTCAATGGTGAAGTTGGTGATGTGATAGTTGGCAGGATAACAGAGGTATGTAATTTTTGTTAACTTTGTTGGCCATTATGCGTTCTACTGGTACATGTGGTACAAATGGGCCTGTTTTGTTCAGCAGACTGGGGTATTGTTCCCAGCATGTGCATCAATAAATCTACATTCACACTGAAAAGGCAACATATCATTGCTGGCACACCAGATATGACTTGTGTGGGCATGTCCAGCCCTTGTGATTTCGCTTGAGAATGTGTGACTTGTGGGGACCTTAGAAAGTGCTTCTGTATGATTGATTCAAGGAATTGTCAGAACCCTTTTTTTTTGCGCATTATAGCTTGCATAAAGTTATAACACAAAGTAATAGAATAAAGAAAACTTAATGGATCTAACAAGAATGCTTGATGTCTCTTAATGTAGGTACAGCAGAAACGATGGAAAGTGGAGACCAACTCTAGGCTGGACTCTGTGCTTCTCCTATCCTCAGTGAATCTTCCTGGCGGAGAGTTGGTGAGCACTGATTATTTTTTTATTTTAATGCATTAGTCATTTTTATTTGCTTATTGATCCAATATACAGATTGTTGTTGTTTTTTAAATATGTTGAATGCTTATGTCTTAGAGAAGGCGATCAGCAGAGGATGAGCTTGCCATGAGAGACTATCTTCAAGAGGGGGACCTTATAAGTGTATCCTAAATGTAGTAATATATTCATAAAATGTATTGATGCTTTACCAGTTGTGCCCTTTTCACTTCACCTTTTTATGTTTGTTCGTCACTTCTGAATGTATAAGGATTTCCTTGACTTATTTAAGGCAGAGGTACAGTCTGTATTTTCTGATGGAGCACTTTCACTTCACACTCGCAGCTTAAAATATGGCAAGGTATGAACATCTATTATATTGGGAGTCCATGAGTAACGTGCTGTATAAATATGATAATACAGCTTCTATCACATTAATATAGTACACATTAAAAGAGAGTCCACCAGTCAAAAGGGTTAAGTATGTGTCATTCATCTTTTGCTTTCTCAAAACAATGGGCTGGCCATGCACAGACCAGACAGAACAGACCTCAAAATCCTAGACAGTTGGGATTATGTGTGAGGCAGAAAATGCAACCAGATTCTAAAACTGAACCATAATGTTATATAAATATTCACTACAGATAAAAAAAAAAAGACGATGGCATAATATGGATATATAGTTAATTGTTTATTCACTAACACTGTAGTGACAATTTAACGAGTAATTTGTACAGAATGGTTTTGAGTTCTGCTCTGCTTAGTAGTATACAGTGGAGAGCTTTTTAACTAGCCCTAACTACAAGCTTTCTGATCCATTATTAAAGGTAAACATCTGTGTGTATTTCCTTCTCTTAGCTTGGACAGGGTGTATTGGTGCAAGTGTCACCCTCGCTTGTCAAGAGACAGAAAAGCCATTTCCACAATTTGCCTTGTGGAGCATCTATAATTCTGGGCAACAATGGCTTCATTTGGCTGTATCCTACACCAAGTCAGTTGGATGAAGAGGCAGGAGGGTACTACACAAGCCTGGAGGTGAGAAGAACATCTAATATAGAGCAGATCATGCATGGTTGAATTGTGTTCTTGCAGATCATGGATTTAGAACTGTGTTAAATTGTTTGTTTTTTTGTTGTTGTTTTTTAAATGTATAATTATGAATCAAATTGGCAATAATCTTATGCAGTACAGTTAAACATTTGGAAACACCCATTATAAATAGTAAATTCAGCTACTTAAGATACTCGAAACAAGAATGTAACAATATTTGGTCATATTGTGTATTTGGACATGGATATTTTAATACTGAAATATCTCATATAAAATGATAAGACTCTATTCAGTAGCAAAACCTGTATTGAATTGTAAACAGCTTTTAGCTCTAACTTTTCCTTTATTGTTATATCATTTTTATAAATTTCGCTTTGAGTGAATTTTATGAATTTGAATTATAATGAATTAATTCTAAGTCCCCAGTATGTATTTTTAATCAATCCTAACCATAATCCTGTTGTATCAGCCTGTTCCTCTGGCAGATCGGGAGGTCATTTCTAGGCTGAGGAATTGTTTGCTGGCCCTTGCAGCCCACAAAGTGCTTTTGTATGACACTAGCGTACTCTACTGCTACGAATCATCCCTTTCCCACCAGGTAATACTGAATACTGAAAACAGACCATAATATTTTTGGAAAATGCTTAATAGAAAATGTGTGATCTCACTTTGTTTTTCCTAAAACCATCATGGATACTGAATTCTTGAGTATTGGTTGACAACACTCTGGTACTTGTATCTGTACTATGCTTTAAAATGAGCTATAATTCTTTGAAACATTTCATTTTGTTTTCTTAATAGTATGAATGAACTTTTAAAATTTGAAGGGAACTATAAAAATGTTTTTTTTAGCAGTAGCGTCAGCACAAGTACATTCTGTGCCTGAGTCAACCTATTTGAAATATTGCACTCAAGTAATGTATTCCACAAAGCATGATTTCTCAGTTTCACTGGGTAAAGCCCAAAGTTGATGATTATGTATGCTTGGAATATGATTATTTACTATGACTGTGTGCTGTTTGTTTCATTTTACAGATCAAGGATATCTTGAAACCAGAGACCATGGAAGATATTGTGATGGAGACACGGCAGCGACTTCTTGAGCAAGAGGGTTAGAGTGCTAGTAGACAATGCTGTAAATATAAGTAACGCCTTGTAGACTCTGAGCAAACCATTTTCAAGATGTCTGCAGACTTACAACATGGAGAAAGATGTTTTCAACAGGGAAGAGAACAAACAACTTGGTTATAAAAGTGAGAGACAGTGAGGATGTGAGACAAAGCCTGCATTTTTCTACCTTCTGTGTTGTATTCCACCTTTTCACCAATGTGAGTTATATGACTCGTTTCTAACTGAAAACAAAGAGACAGTTAATTTTCTTCAATTTCTAAATTATCCTCAGTTCTTACAGCATCATGCCACATAACTTTCTTCTGAACAGTGATCTTGGACCAATTCCCACTACTCTGGATGCAGCTTACATGTAACTTGACTGAGACAAATGTTAAAAGGAAATTCCAGCAATTTCCTAAATATCTGCATAATTAATGCATTAAAATGTAAGGGAAGTTTATGCAGTCTGGGTTGGTGAAATTTGTTTTGTAGAGGAATATGCAACTCGTATTTCTTTATAGTGGTGGTGATAGGAAACGGGTCTTGATGTCTACAGTACAAATTTAGACTATTTACTATCCTAAATGACCAATGGTCTTTCGTGTGCCTTCTGCATACTTATATGTAATGTTGAATATATTGAGGTAGTTTTAAAAAGGTATTAAATTCTTTAGACATCTTTTTCCTTTCACCACCTCTTAGTGTGCTTCTTACTAGAGCTCTCTATCTATATGTGATTTTGATACACTGTAGAATTTTTGTATGTAGAGGAATATTTGTTGTTGTAATCTATGTCCAATAAATGACTGCTTTGCAAGATTTTAATTGGTTCAGTGTGCAGGATATTGGTACTAGATATGAGTAGAAGATACAAACGTGCAATAGATCTAGTAATATTAAAAAGTATAGAAGTGTATATACATAATATCAGTAATTTACCACAAGAGGACAGTGTAAGATTAGATTATTTGTTTTTGTCATAGTACTGCCCTCTTGTGTCCCCAAAAAGATTAAATCTTAAAATTATTGCAAGTAATCTACATCGTAAAAAAGTGCAATATTTGTAGCAATGTAGTAAAACCAGACAGCACCTAGTGTCAATATAATTTTATTCCCTATAAAATCTTAAAATTAGATATATTTTTGGTTCCATTTCAATAGCTCTTTGCTCCCTACATCGCTTATATGTAGATGAACATGTCCCTAGTTTTAAATATGAAGTACTATAAACTATATACATTTTTTCTATATAAATTAACTAAGAAATCTATTAATTAAGATATATTTTGTCATTGTGTTGGGATGTGTCTCAAACCTGTCCCTGCTCCCTCCGTGCAACAGTCCACTACCTGTGGGTTATAAAATATCGGCTTCTTTGCCAAAGTTGTATATTATTTGTATATTAGAAATGCATAATATTCAGTTAACTCCTTAACTAGCGTTAGGTGCAGAATCTTTGACGGGAATAATCCATAGTAGAATCATTTTCGCAGTGCACTGTGTAGGGCGAATGAATTCGTTTGGAGTGCGGCCCTAGTCTCTGTTGGCGGAAGAAATGCGCTGTGTGACGTCAAACGCAAAACGAGAAACCAACCCACCTTGCGTACGGAAACATGGCGGCCCCTGCGTCGACGACTGCTCGGTAGATATTTATCCCTCGTTAAAGGTTTAAAGACGGAGAAATACGAAAGGACACTGGGTGTGTTTATATCTCAATTTTGTGTCTGTATGGAGGCGGGTTGTTTTCGGGGTTAACGGACACTTTGGTGCTGCAGAGAGCCGCAGGTCGAGGCTCTGAACCGAGGAGCTGAACTTTCTGGAGTCCGGCTCCAGTTCGGACGAGAGAAAAAAAATCCCCTGATGCGGAAGGTGAGGGGAGGAATTTGGCTCTGAATTAAAAACTGATGGTGTGGGTGAAGTGGTTTGAGCCAAGGGTCGATCCTCACTCATGAGACATGCTTCCAACCGCCGCTCGGGAGCTGCTGCACAACTTCACAACTGAGGCTGAGGAAACCTGTTGTTGTTAAAGTCGAGACTCGTTGCCCAACAAGAAGCTAAGTTCTCTGTCACACTACGAAATAAGCCTTGACTGCAGTATTCGGTCGCCGGTGGGTTGTGTAGTAACTCGAACTGATCTACTGCAATATTACCACAATATATAAAGAAAATATATTCTCTGTTGAGACAAATGACCATTTCTACCTTGAGATGAAGCTCAGATTCTTCCCTTGAGGGACATGACCAGTTCTGCTTTGAGGCAAATAACTAGTTCTCTCCTTTTGAATGTTAGTCAGTCTTACAAAATGTTAGAACTCTTGGGTTAACAGATATAAATAAACACGTCCCTCTCCTGAGAGCCATAGCCAATCCTTCTGCAAAGACAAAGTCCTCACTTAAGGTAGAAAACCAGTCCTTTGATAGGTACAAAAAACAAACCAGTTGTTCAGTTGAGAGACATAACCTGTCCTCTATCACAAATAGTTCCACAGAGATTAATAATATGTTCCTCCTACTTACTCGGAGTTCACTATTTACTGCAATCAAGCTCGGAGTCTTTTGACCCTTTAAGATGTGAAATTATTATAAATTATTTGGGTTTACTGTGAAGTGCCTTACTCTAAGTGCCTAAGATACAGCCTAATACGGAAGGCAAACCAAAACAACTACTAAATACATGCAACTGTCAATCAAACTTTTCTTACGTACAGTACATAAATGTTCTCTCTAAGTAAACAGTTGTTTATCACAAGTTCTGCAAGCCTTGGTGCCTCTCAAAGACTTTTTGCTGAGGAGCAATGATGATCTTCCCCAGTTATCAGGGTCCTTATATCTGCCTCATACTTGCCTAAGTGCCTTCAGGATTTGATTATCAATATATGGTCTAACATTACCTCAGTGGCCGTGCAGAGTTTTATTTTATCTTTTCCTGATAATCCAGCCGATTATTGATCTTCTCACCAACACTGAGCAGAATGTTTTTACTCTTAGCTTTGTAGCTTTATTCAATATTGGTTTGGTTATATGCACCACAGTGCAGATTTATTCAGGTTTAAGTGTGAGGTTCCAGGACCCCCAGCGACATCAACAGTGCATCAGTTAATATATGATACGGACAAGAGTTATCAAAAATCAGGGTGCGGGTTCTGCCTTGCCACGCTGGTGGACAAAGGAAAACACTACATTGGTGTCAGAGGAGGTCTGGAGTTTGTCTCTCACCTTGCTGCTCCAGCCACCAGCCACACTGACGAAAGGCACGCTTGCTGAGGTGGCCTGTGCCAAACTGTTTCCCTTCAACTCGATTTCAATCTACCATTTGCCTCCTTCAAAGACTGTAACTGGCATCAGCTGTGCTTCCCGGCTACGGCCTGGCAACCTGCCCTTATGGGGCAGCAGCCAGCAAAGTTTGTTGGGGAACAGAGGAGACCCAGTCTTCATGCTTTAAACTTCATCAAAGGTGGCGGGAAGCGGGATTCATCACGGCATGGCTCTCAGCACTGCAATGTGTTTGCAGTTCACGGTAAGGCTTCAGTTTCTAAAATGTTCCCTGTTGCTTGCCTCTATAATTTGCATTCTGCATTTAACACATGTTAATGTAGCTGCAAAATGTGTAAATTGATGATGGTGAGTAATTTACAGTAGAACAAATTACATTAATATTGAAAAAATGTTTACTATTAGTTAGTTATTATTATTCATCATCATGGACTGCTACAATGAATTATTATTTGCTTTAAGGAAGCTTGCTCTTTTGCAGCGTGCTCATGATTGCACAACTTCTTTGTTGTTTAGCAAGAAATAATGTATTTATTTGTTATTTTATATGTGGTGGCACATTGTTTATTACATATAACAGGCTAAGCATATCACATTAGATTTTATCATGTCAAAATGGTACATCATAAAGTAGTATTTTTATTAAATAATTTCAGATGGAATTAAAACAGTTCTGCTGCGTTTGAAATTTAAACAAGAAAGTGTGGTCTTTATAATAAACAATTTAAGTTAAATCCAAAACCTCTGTAAATATATTTTTAGTAGTGATGCATGATATATCTGCAGCCAATATATTATTTGCCGATATGTGGATTTTGTTTTTTAGTTATTGACATCTTTCCAATATTGGAATTTTACCCAATATTACAACCGATAACTTGGCACCTTTTTTGTGCTTGCAAATATGCTCTGACGCCTGTAAATACACAACTATGTCTGCCATGTGGACGTTTTTCACACTTTCTGCAGAGAACAGTTTCAGGGAATAAATTTCTCCGTGGTGAAAACTAATGTAAAATATCAGCGATGCTCTGTACACACACACACATTCACAAACAGCAGGTTAAGCAACAAAAAGATACTCTAAGCCACCATAATGCAGGAGCCCTTAATATATAAAGCACACAAAAATAGATAAAGGGACATTCAGATTCTGAATTTATTTATATACGATATATAAACTAAATTTATTTATATACGAATTTATAAACGATTATAAACGATTACAAACACTCACTGAAACTCTCTGTCTCCTTCGGAGATGCTATATGCCTCTCTCTCCCTCACTCTCCAATACAAACCCGGTGCCGCACTAATTAGTGCCCCTCTAAAAACTATTCATGTGGAACCCGCAACCTTTGATAAAAATATAAAGGAACTACAGCAAATAAACTTAAAAGATGAAATAAATATGTACAAATGCTAAAGAAAGGGCTTGTCCTATGACAACCTAACCTAAAAATAAGTTGATGTGTTTTAATCCAGTGTGAATTTGCTTTAAATACAAAAAGATAAAATTATTGGTTTTTAATATTGGTATCGGCTACTCCAAGGTGCTAATGATCAGTTATCGAATTGTCCCAATGAATTCAAAATTGGTGAATCCCTAGTTTTTTAGCAAATATGAATAACTATGTCCTGCCCTAGGATGCACAGCCACATCAATCTGTGACCTGGATGTGTGGGCCAGTGATAACAGGGTCTGAGCTGACTCCATTTTTGTTTTTGTGGCATACCAAGCCTGACTGTCCTCAGCAGTTCCTTCCTATAACACGACCATTGTCACAGCAGGCAGAAAGATCTCAGATTCTTGGATTCCAATGAGTCTTCTTGCGCAACAGAGGTCTGATAAGTTGGGGGTGGGTTGGCAGAATAACAGAAAATCTTGCCAGCTGTGAGTAAGCAGAGTGAGCACATTGGCTCTTGTAATTTGGCAAGAAGGTCAATGATGGGATTATATTTGTTGTCTTTTAATGCTATTCTCTCAAATGGAGCCGGATGATTTGCAGGGGATATGAGTCACTGAGTGAGAGTAGGGCCGGGTTAGCAATGTGATCCAAGTCTTGTTATGGAGCCTCCTCTGGCTGGAGTCGTCTCTCACCAAGCAGGTTAAGACTCCACATACTGTGCTGTAGGACAAGCAAAGACCTGCCTGACTGCACATTTGTATGTGTGCTGCATCCATTGAAGCACTGTGATGTTATTCGCTCATAAAAATGTAGGTGCCAAATAGGATTCTTTAGAACTGCAATATAGACACTCGTAGTCGATCCATTAAGTGCAACCTGTTTACTGTTTGTGTTTGAAACTCAATCCAAAGAACTGTTTTAGGAGAAACCAGAATACTATTTTTGTGATGGACAACCTATATTTCCTACACTTTTCTATTCTAATGTAAGCTAAATATATGACAGCTTCATGGGGTGCCATAGAAAATCCATTTCTGGTTCCTTAAAGAACAATGTTTGAAAATAAAATATTGTTTTTATTTATATAATTATATTTTAAGCGTTAGTATAAAAATTTCAGAATAGGTTACAAACGTTTCTTGACACTAACACATTTTCAGAGTGTACAGAATGTAGGCTTGTTGAGAAAGTTTTTTAATATTTTTTTTTTCTGCCAACATGTTTCCAGAAAATCAATGTTTATCTAAATAATTTGTGAGATGTATATCGTCACTAACTATGGTCATTGTTTCATTGCACTTCAATAAGTAATCACTTGGACCAGGCATATATTTGATTGATGGCTTCTTTTATGGGCTAAAATGAGAAGAAACACAAAACATAAACAATCAGTTAGTTATTTTATTAAAGTAAAGCATGTTTGTACACTTAAAAAAACAAAACTAAAAGTTGAGGTATTCCCAAAATGCTTGGAAAATGATCTCGGATCATGCAGTCTTACATTATCATACATATGTGATCAATTTCTGCATTAGTGTTTGGGGTGGGGTGGCAATTAATCATAACAGAAAAAAAAAACATTTATCAAGATTCAGGTGCCTAAGATTTTAGTCTGATGTGTGTTTTTCCAGCACACTTAGCTTTGTGTTAGCTCTGTGCCCAGCTTCTCTTTGGGGCCATCAGCTGTGCTGAACATGTATGGATTGTGGCGGAGAGGACCCTGGTGTTTTTCACTTTTTTTTTTTTTCTTTTTTTTTTTTTCTTTTTTTTTTGGCTGGAACTTGTGGAATCTGCACAGTCTAGACACCAAAGCTCCTCCATGATTCCTATGGTCTTGAAGACATGGGTTTATTTTCAACCAGGGGGGTTGAGAGGCAGGCGTCTCCTGGTAAGATTTGCTGCTCGTTTTGGCCAGCTGTTCGGTCACAGTGGCTCACAGTGTCCTGGCCATGTCGCCAGTGCTCTGACTGCTGCTCTACAGTTCCTGCTGTCGCCACTGGATATGGGCTAGACTGGGGTGTATCATCATAGATGCCCTTTTTCTTTTGTGATTTAAGTTCAACCATGTGCTTACTGTAATGTCTAACATAAAACATAAGACCTGGGAAGTTCTGTGAGTGCCAAGTGCCATTGATTTTACTTGATGTTTGTTAGACTTTTGCACAAACTTATGTTTTACATTAAATTAAACTACTAATGATTATTAATTATTGTGGAAAAAAGCATCTGTAAGTTAGCCATTAATGAATGCTTAAAGACTAATTAGTTTATATATAATATATGTATATAATATTGTATTTTATCAGAAATGCTCCCATATCAGCTAACTAACAGATTTTTAAAAAATTAATGCTACCGTGAATACCCTTGGTTAAGATGCCATATATTGTGATATTTAGAAACCTAAAAATCCCATAGCTTAACATTTGCCATTGCCAGTATTTTATATATGTTTTTTATAGTCTGGTCCTGACCACCTGGAGAGCACTTATTAGTTGTTACACTTGTGCACATGGACTGACAAAGGCAGGTGCTCGAACCTTGGTGCCCTTAGGCTCCCAGAACATGCTGTGTGCAATTCATGGCCACACAAGCATGACCCTATAAACCTAGGCCTGTTCAAGTCTTGGGGTCACTTACAGCAGCCTTGCTGACTGTGCTCAGCTCACTTTCCTGCTTTGCACTCTCATGCCATCATGGGTTTGCTAAGTTTTCCTTTTACTGAACTGGGACCATGCATGTCAGTTTTAAGCCAGTTCCCACTGATTAACCATAATCTCTTTCCCTAAAGAGGTTAGCCCGCACCTTTTCTCAAGTGTTGTTAAATTACAGGGCACTTACTCGCTGAAACATTCACATTGTTCTAGTGCACTAGACAGCCACTGAAAGAATCAAATTTTTGGTTGTTTTAAGACCTTTTGTTAGCCACAAGATTATATCTTTTGGTATTGAAATGCGATTTTCAAAACACATTGAACTTACTGAAGAGTTCACGGGTGTTTTCACTAAAATCCGATATCTGTGGTTTGAGAAAATAGTACACATTAAGCCTAGTGAGTGATGACAAAGTTTGGAAGGCTAATGAGTTTAGTCTCAGTGACCATCTTATCCTAAGACCCTCTGGCACCCGTATACCCATTGAAAAAGATCCACTTTTGTTTGTGCAGAAGTGCAGGCTCTTGAGTAATTCTGCCTGTTTTGAAGGCATAGTTGAACATGGGGCAAGCCACAGCAGTGGAGTCAGGAATGTGACCTCCTATGCATTCCTCTCAAGTCTCTCTCTCTCTTTTTCTCTGTCTCTCTGTCTCCCCTCACTGATTTCTCTCTCCTTCTGTCTTTTCTTTTCTGTGTCTGCATTTCTCTGTCTTACTTTCCTCCTGTTCATACCCTTGTCTCATAGGAGTTAAAGCCATAAGCAGAATTCTGTCTCATTTTAAAGTCTGCTGTGTATATAGTGGATATTTTGCACCTCAGTTTGAGAGTATATTTCTCCAAAGCAAAGGTCCCAAATTATTTAACTTCTCTTTAATATTGTCTGCCCAATGTCTCCTTCATTGGTTACTTGTGTTTGTACTGAACATGTACAGAGTATAATATCCGTTTGCAGCATGTGAATTGTATTAGGAGTTATTAGTAATCTAGAGATGAATTAGAGTATGGCAGAATGTACAAAATTATATGCAAATACTATGTCTTTTCCTATAAGAGACATGAACATCCACAGATTCTGATATCCACGGTAGTATTCCCTCATGCGCATGGAGAGCTGATTTTATATATATGCTGGTGTGAAATTTGAATTTAATTATCTTTCGGTACAGAAACAGACAGCAGTGAGTTAAAACAAGAGGCATGAATTTGGTATAATGCTCTGTTGTTGGGATGAAAGACACTGATCCTTGTTCAGTACTAGAGCCTGTTCCTGTCATGGCTTTTGATGATGTTCAGGGAAGAAATCATAACGATTCACTGTATTCAATGTAGGTGGAAGGAATTATTTCTGGAACTCGTAATAATAAAGTTTAAAAGCTTAATCACCTTATCAATTAGGTCTTTAATTTTCTCACACAGCACTGAAGAACAGTGCTGGTTTGTAAATGATACAGTGAGGTGTTGTTAGCGCAGGGTTAACAACAGCAAACCTGCTTACCCGGCCCATGTGTTGTTCAACCATGGGCCACTTGCTTTAGTAATAACAACTTTGCTCATGTGCAAATCATTCTTTTTTTCCTTCCCAAAATACTGGGTCAGGTCATTAAAAATGTTTTGCCAGTCATGGCTCCATATAGCCAGAGCAAACAGAATAGCTCTTTCTAAAAATCTCTCACATAATATAAATAAATAAATCTCACAAACACAGGTAGATGTCCGTTGTGCATCCTATCACTCGATGTGTCAGTGGAAGCTAACTTTTTAGCTTGAAGAACAGATTGGAAGACATTCTCAAAATACACATAGTTCTTATTGAAGTGGCTACGTTGATGTTCCAAATGCCGCTTTGTAAGCCACTTTGCAGATGGCTACGGTTTGAAAGCATCACAAAGAAGTGGGTGAATAACAAATTGAACAGTATGGAATAACAAAAAAAAAATGTTTCACAAATTTACATAAAACAAAACCCTTGTTAAAAACCCATGAGAGTGAAATCAAAGTTTTTAATTTTACACTAATTTACAATAGGGGAATTCACGCTAGGGGGAGTCCCAGGAGCCAAACACAAAAGCTAACAAAGCGTTCCTTTATGTCTTTGTCCTGGTTTATTGAAAACCATTGTTCATCAAATCAATTGAATCAAGTTGAATTGTGATGACATTTCATGATGAAACAAAACTGGCAAAAATGATTTAGGGTCATCTGATCACATTGTTTTTTCTAATGTGAAATATTTTTTCCTGTGCCATTCTACATTCATGTAAGTGTAAGCAGACACACACACACACACGCTCAGAAAGCAGAATGCACAGTCAGGGTCTTGAGTACCACTCAGCAGCACAGCTGTTGTGTTAGTTTTCGCCCCTCTTGAACCCATTCTTACCTATGATGTGAATTCCAGTCAGTGATAAAAATTCCATCTAGTCACAGCTTGTTAATGCTAAGCTCTGTCGTTTTGGAATGCTGTGGTTAAAGTATCTTTCTTAAATCTGCTCTTAGTTTATAAAAGTTTTTTTCTTTATTGCTACTTTGCATATAAAGAACACCTTTGTTCCTAATACTACCATTGCTCCACCTGTTGGGCTTTGGTAGAAATTGTTGTCACTGTTAGCTTTTGCAGGGTGTGTAGTGCCCTTTGATTGGTAGTCTCTAATTGATGTAGTTTTACAATAGCATCCCATGTTTCTAATTGAAATGTGTGTTAAAAGTGCATTAGTTAAGATTCAAGATTAGCACCCTCTAGCTGCTTAGTAGTTGAACTACAATAACATGAACAATTTTTCCTCCACTCTTTGGCACTGCCTCTTAAAAAAAAGCAGAATCTATGGTATATTCAGTTAGAATCATAACAATTTAGTATGATACTCTGATAATCAGCAACATTTTCTAGTTGTTCATAGTTATGTTGCAGTAAAGTATTCACCAGTCTTCTAAACTTACTTAAATATATACAGTATAGTAATGGGTGTTGTAGAGGATCTGTTAAAATAGCTGTGAGAAGGTCATTATTAAACAGAAACAGGCACTCCAATGAGGAGTCAAGTTTTCCAAATAGATTTTGTCAGGCACAGATTGCCCTTGGGCTGATGCCATTTCTACTAGTTGGAAAATTAATTAGAGTAGTGCACCTTGAAAAGGAATCGCAAAAATTCACTATTACTGCTTTGTCAATGCGGCTACTGTTCCCAAATCCTCCAGCTAAGTCGTTGGATTCTGACTGGTATTCAAATAATCAAAGTTTTATTTGTTTAATTCTACCTTTAATTTAACCAGGCAGATAATTGAGTTAAAAGTATTACTTGAAAACTAAAACGTAACATATTTTCAGAATCATTTTTTTATAAAACACATATAAATTAGTTCAAATCATGCTGCATTTTCTTTGTACAAGTCTAGAGTGGGGGTGGTGGTTTGATTTGAAATATTACAAAATTAATTCAAACACTTCTATTCCAAACAGGTTAAATGTCATTCATGGTATAGACTATGGTGCTTGCTTACAGACTTGATGTTCACCTTAAATGTTATCTCTATCCAGGTGTGTTGCTTCATACAATTAAACACAGCATTTACCGTATATAAGGCTTTCTTTTGGGCATGAGTCTGAAGGGGTTTTTTTATATTGTGAAGCTTATATGGAGCTGTATCAAAGCTAACATTGCTGCCAGAAACAACATTGCAAATTGCATTGATTGGTTTTGTATATTTAGTGCACTAAAATCAAATCCCGTAATTCTATTAATTAATTAATTAATTAGCTTCCTTAGGCTAAAGCCTCATGAGTCTTAAATCTCAAGTTTTATTCAAGTCTGACCCAATAACATTTTTTGCTAAGTTGTCCTATACTACATCCAGATGATTATGGTCTGAACAGGTATTAGAGTAATCCTCTGAATTGTTATTTGGATTAAATGAACAGTGGTGGAAAGACGTTAACTGTCCACTGCAGCCTTTGCAGAGGAGAGCTTGTGGGCGTCATCTGGTTTCATTTAAGAGAGAGAGAGAGAGAGAGAGAGAGAGAGAGAAAGAGAAAGAAGTGCTGTAGCCACTGCCGCCACACTCTCTTCTGGTCTCAACAAACTCTGCCAAAACAACATCTGCAGGACATCCCACCATTGTCCCCCACATATTAGGGAGCCTAACCCTCTTGTCGCCTCTTATTGCATTTAAATTAGTTACAGTTAAACCAGCGCCATTGATGTCCAAGTCCATTGCTGAGACATAGGCATCGTCCTAGGAGACATGCCTTTGCCTTGGGACAGGTTTTAAATTTGGGTTGTAAAGCACATTCTGTTTAGGGTTTTGTTTTAAATGTTTCAAGACAAATAATAGTTTTGGAAAATTATAATTTGATATGGGTCGTAAACAATTTGGAGTAACCTATTGTTAATATATATAGTATTATATATTGCATTTTTGCATATGTGACAATCTAGTGTACTGCATCTTATATCAAATCCTTCATATCTCTGAATATGTCTAGTCTGTATATTTAGTTAGTACACGAATTGAGGTACGCCATGAAGGTTCTGTTCTGTTAGTAGAACAATTTTCTGGCAATGGTTTTAGTCAGTGATTTTTATAATGTAGTTATGTGTTAGTGCTAAATATTTGAACATTTTGTGGTGGTTCTATATATAGTTACAAATATATTAATATCTTTTATCTTGTAGATTTCAGTTTTTTAGTGACTCTGATGCATTCATCAGAATACTACTCATACTCACCATCACTGCCTATCTAGCATATCTCAGACTTACAGAAGACATAGTGGCGTTTTCTAATAGACTTGGCCCTGCTCATAGGAAATAGAAAAAAACCTGATTTATTGTACTGTCAGCTTTTAATTACGTTAGTGGTTAATGTGACACAATAAGCCTTAAGTTTAGCTTCTGACATCCTAAGTAATAGGAGATCTTGCCTGGCAAGGAATACTTAAATAGCACTGGGAAAAATATCATAATATCTTTATTGGATAATATTCTGATAGAGAATTTAACCCTTTTGTCCCCCCACCAAATCCTCAATCACAATCAAAAAATAGTATTGTTACAATTTTTGCAGATTTTAAATTCAACAAATATTAAATAAAATGTATTAAATATTGTATATTTAATAAAAAATACCTTTTTAGACAGACATTTTAAGCCTAATATTAGGCCTCCTTTAACAGCCGGGAGACAGCTGCCAGACATAAACTTGCACATAAATAAAAACATAAAGTTATTTGCATTCTCTCTCATGTCATCATTATTTCAGTGTGAGTGTTTAAAGTCATATGCAGTCTATGCTCTTCTGCTGATTTTTGTCTTATGATGCTTTTGGGAAAACAAGATCCTGCATGACAGACCCCACCTCTGAGCTTATCTTTGTTTTCCATTTCTCTCTTAATTTCTTCCATATGGTTGTGAATCTGTTTTGGTCTCATCATCTCTCACATATTGATTTGGGAACACTAGTCTTTATAAATGCATTCTCAATCCCAGACATATCAGTTAGACCATAAGGGTTTGGGACCGAAGGAGATGATCAAAGTGGATATCCACTGGTGTAATGCCAGTCTTGAACTATGTGATGCAGTGTTATGGCAAGATAAATTGGGGCAAATTGCTCCCAACATCCTGCTTAAATTAGGGTGTGTTAATCTTCTCTGTGTATTCTTGTTTCATCAGGGGTTCTGGCCTCAAGCTGGTGCGTTGTTCACGTCAACATGCCATAAATTTTTCATTGCTGCTACTTATCAGCTAAGTAGCGCTGCATGCCATTTTCTGCTTCGATTATCCTATCTCTTTCTTTATTTTTTAAATCCTGGAATGAGCAAATGTAGCACATCTAACAGATGGACTAAGAGGTGATAATCACCTTCCATCAACTCAGTATAGCCTCTCATTTACAGTGACAGTTTCACTCAAACACACTTCAACTACAGCTAATGATCTGCACACCCTTAATTTGTCTGTGAAAAATGAAAACTTTTCTATAATGCTGGGAGAAGCTAGGAGTAGCCTGTACAACTACAATTTGAACTCACAGTTTAATGTATATTTTGTTTTAATGTATTTCAAGCTTCAAACAGCAACCGGAGGTGTGAAAATTCTCCCAGATAATTATTGCAATTACACATGTTTTGTTATACACGTTTATTTCTTTTGTGTGTGTATAGGAACAAAAAAAAAAGCAAAAATTGATATAATTGCATGCAAAACTCCAAAAATGGGCCGGACAGAATTATTGGCACCATTTCAAAATTGTGGGTAAATAACTTTGTTTTAAGCATGTGATGCTCATTTAAACTCGACTGTGGAAATTAACAGGTGTGGGAAATATAAATATCCACCTGAAACAAGATAAAAAGAAAAGAATTTAACTAAATCTCAATCTCAATCTTTGCATTGTGTGTCTGTGTGTGCCACAATAAGCATGGATAACCGAAAAAGGAGAATTGTCTGAGGACTTGAGAACCAAAATTGTTCAAAAATATCAACAATCTCAAGGTTACAGGTCCATCTTCAGAGATCTTGGTGTTCCTTTGTCCACGGTGTGCAACATAATCAAGAAGTTTACAACCCATGGCGTGCTAATCTCCCTGGACGTGGACGGAATAGAACAATTGATGAAAAGTTGCGATGCAGGATAGTCTGAATGGTGGATAAGCAGCCCAAATTTTAGGTTGCAATGTAGGGCTCAGTGTCAGAAAGCTGGGCTTGTGTCCTAGGTCATGGGTCTTTCAGCAGGACAATGACCCCAAACATACCTCAAAAAACACTCAGAAATGGATGGAAACAAAGAGCTGGAGAGTTCTGAAGTGGCCAGCAATGAGTTCGGATCTTAATCAAATTGAACACCTGTGGAGAGATCTTAAAATTGCTGTTGGGAGAAGACACCCTTCAAATATGAGAGACCTGGAGCAGTTTGCAAAAGAAGAGTGGTCCAGAATTCCAGTTGAGGGGTGTAAGAAGCTGGTTGATGGTTATAGGAAGTGATTGATTTTAGTTATTTTTTCCAATTGGTGATTTCGTGAAATTATATAATTTTTGGCTTTTGTTTTCTTTTCTCTTTTTTATAATGTTGTTCCAATGAACGAGATAAACATGTGTATAACAAAACGTGTATTCGCAATCATTTTCTGAGAGAAATACTTCCAGAAACATTTTCTGGAAAATGTTCAGGGGTGCCAACACGTTTAGCCATGACTGTATATATCTTTCATGTTTTTCTTTGAACAGCAATCTCCAGAATAGTAACTTTGTGTGTGTAATGAACTTTCAAATGTAGTGGGTTGAGCCCGTCCTAGGAGGTTGCAGGAGCAACAGCCTATCACACTACACCACTGCACTAGTTTGGTTCATATATATATTCATTACATGTGTTTTTGAGTGCGGCTTTATTCACGATTAGCAAGATACTTTAATCCCAATGTACTGTCTTTGGCCCTTGAAGGTGTTAGCTTAATGAGCAGGTTAATATCTCTTTAAATGGTACAACAAAAGCTCTGTTTCTGTTCTCTCTTTTTTCATAGACATAAGTTCAGATTAACAAATCAAATGTTATTGCACTATGTTCGACAGACGATGTGTTGAGCTAATTTATTATCTAAGCTAGAGCTGGTGTCGTCAGCTTCATATTATTTTAGCTGGGGTCTTAAGTCTTGGCACTTGTGGAATGAAGCCTTTTTGCACACAAATATTGATTGCGATTTGATTAACGCCACCAGTCCCTAATGCTCTGGCCCTTATCCCATTGCATGTGCATCATGCTAAAGAGCCTCTGAAACTCAAAACGCAAGCTGAGCCCAGTCCAGAAAGTCTCCAGACACCCAGATGGAATTCTCAGAAGGACCCTGGATAAACACTGTCGAGGAGCAAGACTGGTTACTGGATGTCTGGGGCTTGTGACTTGCAAGGCTTTTTGCGGGTGGTGGAACAGATGCATAGCTTTGAGTATTAACCAGAGCTGGTCCTCAACTCTCATTCTATCATATTAGCTTGTTTGAGTCAATATCTCTCCCTGACCAAATTGAGAAGGCTGGGTGACTGAGTTGATGCTAGCAGACATTTTTGACATAGTGAAATTTTTTTTTTTTTTTTTTTTTTTTTTTTTTTTAAATCAGTGAGGTCTCTGGGTGTGTGCTGTGTTTTTTTGTACATAGTTGCGTATGTGTGCAAACGAGTGATCTCAGTCATGCTGTGATGTCCCAGAGGCTTCTTGCACCTGGCTCGCATTTCTCCTATCTATTAAGGCTGAACTTGCTGTGAGCTGACGTTGAAACCCTGCAGACTTTGCACTTTGGTGAAGCACTTCATATTAAAAAAAACCTTTAAAGGACCGTTGAGTTGAATAGGCCAAGTAAGTAAGCAGTACGTGTGCCTTCGTTTGCTTGTGCCCTAGGGTTTGGAAAAAGAAGTGAGCTAAGGGAGTGAAAAAAAAGAGGGGGAAAAAGGCAAGAGAGCATACTGTGTACGTCAGCTAACTGTTAACATACTGAGAGTGGGATTATATAAATCGCAATGGAGTGATTCTCCTATGAGCTCATCACAAAACAATGTGCTTCATGTTTCTCCATCTGTAACCTTCCCCCCTTTCAAAACCTGCCTCTCCTCACTTACTTCGCTTAGCCGCCGAGTCAAGTTTCCAAGTGGTCGAGGTTTCTTATAGGTGGTTTTGAAGTTTAAAGATTTATTCGCCCCACCCCACACCATTATTTATATATGTATATGTGCGTGTGCGCTTAATGCAAGACGTAGCTACATGATTAACAAGCCAATAGTTGCGTTAAAAATTATGGAGCTGAATGCCGAACTTTATCCAGAGATTGCAAACAAAGGTCAGTCTCTAAAACAATGGGATCCGACCTAACAATAGTCTGAGTCTCAGATCTAGGAGAGATTGCATAAACAGTTGCAGAAATGTTTTTAAGCATTACGTTTATGAAAATGAAAAGCCACAAGACACAAAATAATTAATCAATGAGACTCAATGGATTTTAAGCAATTTGTTTATTGATTTAGCACTCAGATCAACTGACCTTTTTTGGTATGCAGAATGCAGTTGCTTTTGCACCGAAATCTGTTCTGCTGTTAATGAACCAGGGAGGCTGGAACACCACCAAGCCCTTGTTGCAGTCTAGGTGGTATGGCTCATTTCATACCTCAGTTCTATTCTCACTTTGCTGGCTAGACAACTGAGGTGGAATGGTATCATTGTCACATTTTTGCACATTTCTCTCTCTCTCTTATGACTGGAAAGTGAACAGGACGTATTGGTTGGCCAGCATGCCTCTGGGCTTGAGCGCTGCCTGGGTTCCCGCCTGTCTGGAGACACCAGTTGACTGGTGTAGAGACCGGTGATGTCAGCTCCAGACACTGTCCCAAAGAAACACTAATGCCCCTTTTCCACATGCTCATAGAGGAAGATCATAGCATGGAAATCATAATTAATATTTAGTTACGCATTATGCAAAGCTACAAAGGGTCAAAGTAGCACAAGCTCTTATGAACTTTGTGTTCAGATGATACCTGTAACTTATGACTATTTGAAAATGTGAGATTGTTTCTCATGAAGAAATTTTTAAAACTAACTATGACCAGAAATATTTCCACTAGTACCAATTTTATTATTCTTTTTGTTAAATAAATGTTTTAAATTATTTAGGTAAATTATAAACAGAAATCACTTTTATTTATTCCAAGTGTTCAGATTTAAAATGTAATGTCATATAATAAAAAAAATTCAGGACAAATACAAAGCAAAACAACAGCTATGATAAAGATTTAGACCTATTTCATTCTTTATTTTCTGTCCATTTTTTCTGTACAGTTAAATTCAAAGAAGCCATTTAACATTCAGTTGATTTTTTTTTTATTTCATGAGTTTCCACTTAACCACCTGAAATGTATAATCCAAATATCAGTCAGTACATTATTTGGGTCCTACTTAAGAAAGGTTTCAAAAGGTGCCATTTCAATCCTGCAGTCCTCATTTGCACATAAATACATGGACTGTGAAACTGTAGGGTGTCCTATTTCTTCTTTCGCTGTTTAAAGTGACACTCTCATACCCTCAGCGCACCCTTGTTATAGTGTTTGGGAAAAAATCCTATCTATACAAACTCAGCAGGAGCCTCTTTTGCAGCAGACTATCAGTTTAAATTAGGCTCCCTAGATTAGCAAATTAGCCTACGTAAATAAATAAATAAATAAATATGACAAATAACAATCAAACTGAATGCAGAATATTCAGAGCTTTATTCAGATATAGATGACATCTTTAACGCATTGTTGGAGGGCTGCTACTACAGGGCTTGGGTTGCTGGTTGAGACATGGCTTTTAAAGCAATAATTATACACATTATTAATGACTTATTACAGTGAGAATGCAGCAAAATGAGAAAGAGGCCATAATCAGCTGAGCTTCTGAGGGTAAACAAAGCTATTTGTTCACTTGTGAAATTTTAAACGGATACCCTTTGTTAAAAATTATTTATTTATATTACCACTGTTGTTTTTTTCTATATTAAATGTCCCTTTGGAAACCTGGCTGACTTCTGTGAGAGCTGGAGGAACATGTTAGAAAAAAGTGAAAGCTTAACTAGCTTCAGTTTCCCAGTTGTTCTGTGTTCTTGTTCTTTATTTTGTGCAATTCATTTAAACAATTTCTTCAATTCCCAAAACGGTCTGTTGCCTAGTTAGCTCTTCAAACAAAACAAAAAAGAAGAATGCTTGTCATGACACTTCACAGCACACTTGGCAGCCTTAGCTCCAGGCACCATTCTTTGAAGCGTAAACATTTCAGAATAGCACAAGAGACTATCGGTGACTTGAAGAGAGAGAGAGAGAGAGAGAGAGAGAGGGAGGGAGGAAAAGTGGAGATGGAGTTATCGGGGGAGGGGAGGGGAGGGGCCTGCCCTAAAGTGCCTTGTGACTTTCCAGCCGAAACAATAAAGGCAGATTCCTTCTCTTGCAGCATATAATTTCCCTGAGTCTGAGTTTTGGAATTTCAGAGCAGAGTCTACCCGGTGTTCCTCTCTGTTGATGTGTGTGTGTGTGTGGGTTGAGTTTGAGTGTGTGTGCGTGGTTGTGTTTGTATGTGTGTTTTGGGGGGGTGGTGGGAGGATCCAGCCGGCTGATGTCATTCAGTCCAGCAGGCAGTGCCTGAAAGGGGCCCTTTGTTGGCAGAGAGCAGCACGAGCACTCGGCTTCTCCCGCTATAGCAGTCGCAGGGGACAGGACAGCATGATGGCAGGACCTCGAGAGCATGTCTTTATGTCAGAGTGTTAATTTCAGCCTTTGACCTCATCTTGGAAACAAGTTGTCCGTGTTTGGATGGGTATTTTTCCCAACAAGGGAGCGATCGATTGAAAGTGGACCGAAGGAAAAAAATGGAGCCTCTTGGACTGGAAACTCGGTAGTACAGTCATAAAGTGGATGCAGCTGTGGAGTTTGGGGATGTGGATATTGACCATTTGTTTTGAAAACTTATCTCTGCATTGGCCTCCACTTTGTTGTTGACACTACAGAATACCTTTTCAAACTTTGTTTTAGCTGATTATCAACTGTTGGATGACGGATTACTGGGACATCTAACCAGAAGTGGAAAAATCTAGTCTTTTTCTCAACAGAGGAAGTGTAAGAAAGCAAATGAAAATGTTGGAGATCTGTCTGAAATTGGTGGGGTGTAAATCTAAAAAAGGCCTCTCGTCCTCCTCCAGCTACTACTTTGAAGGTAAGAAGTTGAGATCGCGTTGGAGCAGCTGCAAAAAAGCTAGCATGGCTTTGTGTCTGTTTGGGAGGGTGGAGGGTATTGAGGGGGGGAGGTGTCACTTTTTGCGAAGAAGAATCTCAATTACAGAGGAGAGCAGCCAGAACAAGACCCAGGAGCATAGATAAAGCATTGGAGAGGAACTCAAGTTGATGGTCTTGCAAAAAAATCACAGGCTTTGGCTTCACTTTGAGGCCTCCAAGCTCTCCTTTGCCTGGCCGTTAGGGAAGTGGAGGAGGAGGGGGGGCAAGGGAGAGAGCAAAGCCAGACACTCTGGCTCGCAGCAAAAGAAAGGGAGAAAAAAAAACGAGGGAGGAGAGAATACTGGGAAATCTGACTCCTGCCTGAGTGTCTGTATAGGTTAATTTTAAGTAACCCTTTTAAATGGACTATAAAAATTGACATTCACATATGTAGGTCTAGTGGTATAAAGAGTACAGTGCTCTCTCTTATGGACTTTGTTTACTGTTTGTTTCCAGAAAACAAAAACAATTTTTAAGCCTTCTAAATAATTAATGGATATTTAGCACTGAAGCATTAGCCCTAAAGTTTCTGAGAAGAATGAAAAAATCATAAAATATCTTTATTTAACAATTGTTGTTTTATTTTCATTAGGTTTTATTAATGATACTATTATTGCTAATATTTATTTATTCCTATAAAACTAGGATCATGATGTATGCTAGGACTTTTTATGAGATTTGATATACTAAACAAAACTGTGGCACTTCAGAAAGATAAAAAAAAATATATTATAAAATTCCTATACTGTTCATTAGGCATATTCATTTTAAACTGCTCTTAATCTACTCAAATGTTCTTGATCATGTCCCAACTTTTTCTGATTCGATAAAGAATATGTGAAATTATCCTGTTTATCAAAGAGTTTGATGTCCCAGAGCTTTTCCAAATGAACTATATGACATCTGTTTCCTGACCTGGGTGATATTTACTTTTAAACCCATCTTTTGTGTTAGGTCTTGTTCAAACATCTTGAATGTCAGTACATGATTAATCTTCGTTCATGCTTCCTCACTAGTCTTGTGAATGTTATGAGTTTTCCTGAAGTTTGGCATTCTGACACGTTTTCTTGTTGTCAGTCTGGTGTCCTATATATCCCCATTCTTTCCTGTCTTCTAACATATTATGCTACATAGTTCTGGATTCACTCACTTAAAACTACTTGCAACCCTTAACATTTTTTCCAGTGACATCATTAAATGATATCCGGTTGCCAAGTGGTCACTGATGCTTAATCTTATACTTTTTATACTCAAAGTAGGACCAAAAATGCACTTAAAAAGAACTTTTTTTTTAAAGAGACCTTTGTTTGAAAAGGACCACTATGTGTTGTTGGTATGTCCAGTCCCCTTTTGTCTTTTGGCTCTTGCCTAATAGGGGAATCACAGCCAGTTCTCTCTCTCATTTGTTTATCTTCTTCTATCACTCCCTCATTTCTGTGCCAGACCAGACACCCCTTTAAGTCTCATTTTACAAATAAAACTGTTTTTCAAGATGCAGGTCCATCAGTTGACATCATTAGCTTGATGAATTACATTCCTGGAATTCAAAAATCTAAGTGTGTGTATGAGTATAAAATATTGGAATGAGTACTATTTTTTTTTTCTTTTTTTTTTTCTCTCCCCATTTGGGCTGTGGTTTGCCATGGTTCACTTTATAGAAAGTCCTTTATAGTGAGTTGAGTATATTTGAGCATGCATTCTAATTTATGTCTGTGCTTTCTCTGGTGCTTTAAATCTGAACTGAGACTTGAGCATGCCATGAGTGTGCAATGACACACTACAGGCCTATTCTTCAGACTGAGGCTGTGTGTGCGCACGTGTGTGTGCCCTGGGTATAGGTGATGGAAAATGAGCTGGGACAGCTGAGTTGACTGTGCACAGTAAAATCACTGTGTGGGCTGTGCTTTTATACTACGGAAATTCAGCATTTCCATTATCAAGCAGGGGTAATGAAATGAGAGGTTAAGTAATGGTAGAGGAGATGCACCAATGTGGACAAGGTTAATAGATGCTATTTTAGAACAAATGTGGGTTGTAACTTGTAGTTGCTGTCACCCAACTGTATACTGGTGGCTAAAACTTCATATTTCTTAATCCAGTTGCATGGGGCAAGTTACAGTTTGAGTCTAAAATTGGGATAAAATGGATTTTGAGAACCAGAGAATGCAAGCAACATATAAGACTGAACTCTGGGGCAGTTCAGACTGAGCTGAGAAAATCCCTACTGTGAAACTGAAATTAAGTGTGCTGAAAAATGAATAGAAGTTAAATAAAGCAAAGAAAGGATGAAATAAATAATAAATAAATAGAACGATGTGTGTTATTAAGGCTGCCATGTAGTCTTCTATTAATTATTATTCTAATAATGCTGCAAAACAAATAATATCAGTTTTGATGTTAAATAAACATATTGTCATCTGCCCTTACACAGTTGTGTATAAAGTATTAACTTACTTCACTGAACTGGCTGATTACACTTCCTATATTGTAGCAGTGATATACTGAGCACTCTACTGTTTCCATATACATTTATATTTTTAGATACATATGTTTGTATGTTGTTACTCCTAGTGATTCATGTTTGTGTTTGATTTGCAGAAGCTCTTCAGCGTCCAGAGTCTCCTGGTCTGTCTGAGGCGGCACGCTGGAACTCAAAAGAGAACCTGTTGGCAGGACCCAGTGAAAATGACCCTAATCTGTTTGTAGCATTATATGACTTTGTGGCAAGTGGTGACAACACACTCAGCATAACTAAAGGTAGGAATATTCCATTCATAAATGCCTTGGGTTTTTCCCCTGTGTTCATTTGTAGGTTTAGTTAATAAGTTAATGAGTAATGAGAACTGTTAACACTATCGGAAATGAGTCAAGACTTTCTCAGTGATTTTTCTCAGAAACAAGCCTTGTAAAGGTATGGAAGTATTAAATGTCTCCTGTTCACACAGCAGCATAGTTTACATGCCAGTAGTCATTAAAAGTAATCATTAACAGTAATATAAATCAAATACAAAAGTCAATAATCAGCACGTTGGGGTGTATGCTTTAGACATTTTTTTTCTCCATTCTGTTTTATCATTACAAAAGGCTATATTATGTTTTGTCTCAAATTATATTTAGCTATTTAGAAAATGCCATGCCGCTTTTGGTCACATTAGACAAATCATGCCCAGACTTTCTAACTGAGACACTAATCTCTATAGATAAAACAAGAGTTCTGGTCTCAGAAATGTAAAAGGACCATTATTTTGCTATAGGGTTGAAGCTGAGGGGTCTAGTATGTCCACTCAGGGGAACTGGGTGACTGGAAATCCACATATTTGCCTCACATTCTTTATCTCCCCTCAGCTTCCTTTATCTTGTACAGCATGCAAGTTCTTTCCACTCAACGTACTGAAAAACAATAAAACAGCTGCAGCTTTGACCAGGCTGGGCAAAGCTTGTCGTATTACAGAGAGTCTCCTACTTTATGCATGTCATTAAAATGCTAGGTTATCTAAGTGTTCGCAAAACTCTTAAATATCATGGCTGTTTTTAATTTGTTTCAGGAGTTAGAAGAATTGAGTATATATCTAATAGTTAAGACTTTTATATGACCTCTGCTGCGAATCACTGTTTTATAAATACACCCATTCAAAAAGCCTTCACCTTCAGCACAAATGTCTGGTGTTAATGCATTGCTTTCAGTGACAGCACAAAAACAGTGAATTAAAATACATTAGGCTTATTTTTTCAAAAATGAACAATGCTGTCTTCCATGATTAAGTACTTTTACAGTCTGTGGAAGTGTAAGGCCACTTCTAAATGGGGAAAAAGTTGTTTATTGCTAATGCCAATGTAGTAGTTCCATGAGATTAAAACATTTTACCGCCGGATGAGTTTGCAGACAATAATGTTAACCACAGTAACCCTGAACTGACGCATGGAAAAACCTGTGCATTGTGGTTAAGGCAATCATGACGCAACATAGAGGATTCTGAAGTGCCAGAGTCACAGCTCTACAAAGAAAATCTGATCATTTACTCACCATGAGTATGTTTTAGGTCATGACAGGATGTTATTATATGAGTTCACTGTGATTGTGGGGTGGTTGTGCTTGTGTTAATAAGATAAAGAATGCCTTGCGTTTGTTAAGGTGCCGCAGATTAATTCTACCGCAGAATATGACTTTATCAGTTGAACAGAAGTTGGCTATTTTATTATCAGTCCATCAGTTTTAAACAACACGAATGAAATAAAACACATTTACAGTAAGCACAAAGAGCCACACAGAACTGTGCTGTGATATATTAGTAGCAGCGACATTCAATATGAAACGTACATAAGTCATGTTGTTTACCTCATAAAACTGCAACAATAGACCAAAATAAAACCCCTGTGTGTGCATTTAATAATCTCATGTGAAGCGAGTAAGAAATAATAAAGTTGATCTGAATAGATACACCAATCAGCCATGACATTATGACTTCTACATTATTTCTACAGTCACTGTCCATTCTCTCAGCTCCACTGACCATACAGGAGCACTCTGTGGTTCTACAGTTACAGACACTGCTGGTCTGATCTGCTCATTATCAGTACAACAAACACTATCAGACCACCAACACCTCAGTGTCACCGTGGCACTGAGAATGATGCCCCCCCTCAAATGAAACCTGTTCTGTGGTGGCCCTGACTATTGAAGAACAGGGTGAAAGTGGGCAAACAATTTATGCTGAGAAACAAATGTACTACAGTCTGTAATTGTATTATAGAATTGTGAATTACAAACCAGAGCTGAGAGAAAGGACAGTGATAGTAGAAAGAAGATGATGGTCGATCTGTGTATATCTATGGGTGTGTTCATAATTGTCAGCTTTGATTCGATTGAAACTAACCCCGGCTTTTGGAGTAAGTGTGAACGCTTCCTTATGATCTCTGGTGTGCACCAGACAATCAGGACAAGACCGCCTGAGAACGTGGGTCTCAGGACATTTCTAAACACACTCTGTTGTATGAGCACTATATGAACCAAAGGCATCTAAACAAACCAAACACAGGATGGGAAGTCACGAGATGCAACACTAAATGTGCCGCGAGGGAAAGCGAGTCTGGTTTATGCAGAGGAGGATTTTCTGGCACCATTTTGACATTTTTATCCATTTTAACAGCTCTTGAAGTGTTTGCGTTCAGTAAAAATACACCAGGTAATATACATGAATTAAACCTGATGAGGTTCTCACAAAATAGACCTCATTTGTTCGTTTGCGTCACAATTTTATTTTATTTTTTAAATAAATTGTTTAATTATTTATTGATTTGTTTATTTTATTTTAGTGTGAACACTAACCAGTCTATGACAGAAGTGTAACAGTGTATCAATATCTTGTTTACTCTGCACCTTGGGAACTGAACTACAAGTATGAACACACCCTAAGAGAATTTTGCAAACACAAATGTTGCTGGTCAGTGAAGAATTGATTGAGCATTGGTCCAGCCAGAGTTAGCTAATTCTAAAAAGCACAGGGTGATTTCTTCAAGCTTCACATCTTGAAAGTCAACCTTTTAGGTCAGAAGCAATCAATGAGTAAGGACAAAGGTGTAGCACACCACTTTTGACAAATATGTGTGGTAAATTCAAACACATTTTATGTTAATTCAATTCAGTTTATTAAGCTCATTTTTAAAAGGCTTTGCTTAAGTGCGTAACCTTTTCTCAGTGGCTGTTAAGTCAAATTGCCCTGACATCCCCTTCTATTAGTTTATGTGAAGTCACAGAACATTAGAAAGTTTTAACAACCTCTTTGTCAAAATATTAAATGTGTAATGCAGGTTTTGAAAGCAGAAGGAGGATTAATGCTGTTACGTAATGCCACGTAATACACCATTGCCATGCTCTGTCCTCTTAGGGGAGAAGCTGCGAGTGCTGGGCTACAATCACAATGGGGAGTGGTGTGAGGCACAGACCAAGAATGGCCAGGGCTGGGTGCCCAGCAACTACATCACACCGGTCAACAGCCTAGAGAAGCACAGCTGGTACCATGGGCCTGTGTCCCGCAACGCTGCGGAATACCTGCTTAGCAGCGGCATCAACGGCAGCTTCCTGGTGCGTGAGAGTGAGAGCAGCCCAGGCCAAAGGTCCATCTCTCTACGTTATGAAGGCAGAGTGTACCACTATCGCATCAACACAGCCTCTGACGGCAAGGTAAAAATATAAGGACACACTCCAAAACTCTTACTCATGGACATACAATACCCCACTGAGAAAAACTTGTGATAATGGTTGGGCTAACATCAGAGAAATGATGTTTAGTCGAATCTGGTGTTTTTGTTTTTTTATTTAATTTTATTTTTTTATGTTGGGCATAGTGCCTTTGATTTTTATAAGTATGCAAACAACGTACTGCATACCAGCGACAATTGAGAAACATTTCAAAAGATGCTTGACATAAAATCACATATAGGACTGCTGGGGGAATAACTGACTTTCTAAGGCAACAGTTAACTTGTCAACTCACATTTGGATGTCTACATTTTAAATACACATGTAGCAAAACTAGAAATACTGAGAGAATTAGCAACAGTATTGAAATGAAGGGAATGTTGGGTTGTTTGTGATATTAGACAATGATGTTAGCCAATATGGCTTCATTGTGTTTACACACCAGATCCCATCACAATATGTGTTCGGGTGTCTAACAATCGAAACGGCTAGATCTGAACGCACTCCAGCCAAAATGTGGTTGCCCTTGTTTCAAAAATATGTATACAGGCGAGTTTTGGATGCCAATTTTTGTGTTAATTTTAAACAGCGGACACTATAACATATGGTATCTATAAAAAGATGTTTAGATTTAAAGCCGTATGCCGCCTTCTATTCTTCTAGTTGCTTATGCACGTTATATTTAGTGGTAAGCACATACAGCTGTCAAACTATTTAAATGTTGAATTGTGATCAGTTGTATTTATCTGAGTAATTGGCTCCATTTCTTGTTTTGAGGGAAACTCTAGTCCAGTATTGTTTGTTGAAGGCTTTCTATTTAATCACTTAATAAATGAATAGTGCTGTTCTGTACTTCATTGTCAAGTCGTGATAAAAAAAATATATATAATAAAATTGCAGTAGCTGGAAAGACCTTTTTTTTCCAGAGAATTTTCAACAACCCTGCTTTTTGTTGCTTGTCATGTACAACGTGTTCCCCATTTAAATTTACAGCTCCAGATACCTCCCAGCGTGATACACCATTTTAGGTCACTGTCCGTTCTACCAGCAAAATTAAAATTCCATATTTTCCCCATGAGAACACTTGACACAAGATACCTCGCCACATACACCAAACCGTCCACTCCAAGATAACTCCTCTGGCTCATTAAACTATAGGGAGGCCAGACGGATTGTACAGCAGAGTTAAATCACTCTGTCCTAAGGCTGCCAGCCCCCTAGTCCAGCTGGACGGGGAGGGAGAGCATGTCCCGTCTACTGGAGCACTGCATTCCTCAGTGATCTGAGGTGAGGCTATGGAATGACAAACGCGAGAAGGATGTCTGTGGTGGCTATTGGGCTCATTTTATTAAAAGAGGATGTGCTTTCCGTGATTAACCCAAACTCTGAATTCCACATACCACCTGTTTTTTGACAAAACGGAATGGTTAATGCAGTGGTTGTTGAATGATTTGGATTCTGCCTTCATTTGTTGAATTCTTTGCTCATGTGTCTTGTGTTTTACAGTTAGGCAAAGAGAAACTAGCACAGCTAACCAGGCAAACTGGATTTCCAAAAGGAGACTTACTTATTGTTCATTCAAAACAGTCTGAAGCCCCACGCAAATGAAATACTGTACACAGCAAATCACAAAATGTTGGTTGTTTATTAGTATTGTTCAAACAAAATGTAAATGTGCATAAAACATGAGGCAAAATATAGTGGGTCGGATTAGAACAACTGTAAGCACGGTTGCCGGTTATCAGGTTGCCTTTATTGTTAGTGTGTGTTTGAGATTGTTTTACAAACCAAGATGGTGCATAGATGATTCAGTATTTAAGTATGCTTAAATAACATGTTCCAATAGCTCAAAGAAGCACGTTATGCCTTTTGATTTCCTAATCTCCTCTCTTGTTCCTTACAGCTGTACGTTTCCTCAGAGAGCCGCTTCAACACACTGGCAGAGTTGGTCCATCACCATTCCACTGTGGCGGATGGCCTCATCACAACACTACACTACCCAGCGCCCAAACGCAACAAGCCCACAATCTATGGGGTCTCACCTAACTATGACAAGTGGGAGATGGAGCGCACAGACATTACTATGAAACACAAGCTTGGCGGAGGCCAGTATGGAGAGGTGTATGAGGGAGTCTGGAAGAAGTATAATCTGACTGTTGCTGTGAAAACACTAAAAGTTAGTATGTTCTGTCATTTCTTTCTAAAATGGAGACACATATTGCAGTGTTTTTGCATTGTCATAAGATGGAGTACATTCTGAAGTACATAAATACATATTCCTGGTAGCAGTGAGCAGCACTAACTCATGCATCCTCCTTTTATCATATAGGAAGACACAATGGAGGTAGAGGAGTTTCTGAAGGAGGCTGCTGTCATGAAAGAAATCAAACATCCTAACCTGGTCCAGCTATTAGGTGAGTTTATTCTTAAGAATGTCTAAGAGAAAATCTATGTGTCATCAGATATATTTTGTTATTTACAGTGTTGGAATGACAAAAATGTGACTTTTTTGTCTCAAAGTAGGCCGTTTTTGGCACATCTTTTACAGTATTTTCATGACTTACATAAAGAAGGCTGTTTACATGCATGCCTTATTAGAATGTTTGAAGACACTATATCTATCCTAGTATTGAATACGGAATATTGAATCTACAGCAGTGTTTCCACTGGTGGCATTCCTCTTTGGTCTCCCGCCATGTCAAAAAAAAAAAAAAGTCAATCCAAACAATCAGTCATCTAATTCAATGCTTTGGTGATTCACACAGGAAGCCTGATTGTCGTTCCCGCCTCCCATATATCCATTACAGAATAGAATCTCTAATAGGCTACTTTACATTGTGATTTTGCAGTGGCTCTTAATCTACAGTAAAATTAGCTTATTTAGGTATTTTCCAGGGAAACGTGAAACAGTAGACATTTAATCAGCTTATCTCTTGTCCAAGCTCTCGTTCCTTTCTGTAACTACTAAACTGCAACGTGTATATTTTTTTCACTTTATGGCAGACTATAAGTAATATGACTACATCTAATGGCGCATATAGTTTCTGTGGCTGCTGCAACATGCTGCTACTTCTCTCACATTCTCTCATACAACAATAAGCCAGCACTTCTGCATTTCTTTTTCCCCAGTAGTTCTTATTGTTGTATCATGTCAGCATCTACAAACCATTCTGTTTGCCTCAGGTGTGTGTACTCGGGAACCCCCCTTCTACATCATCACAGAATTCATGACACATGGTAACCTGCTGGACTACCTGAGAGAGTGTAACCGAGAGGAGGTAAATGCTGTGGTACTGCTTTACATGGCCACTCAGATCTCCTCTGCTATGGAGTATTTGGAGAAGAAGAATTTCATTCACAGGTAACAAAAAAAGTACTGCTGCTTTTCAAAAAGTACAACATATATATATATATATATATATATATATATATATATATATATATATATATATATTTGTTAAGGTATGCTAAGTTATTGTGGGGGGAAAATTTGTTTTTGGCATTGACAATGTTTACATTGTCAATGTTTACATTGTTTACATTGTCAATTGGGAGATACGATGTATCTAAAGAAATAAGGGGGAAAAATTATATTCAAATTACTTTTAATTGCATTTAACTATAAACCATTCAGTTTGTTTCGGTCATATATAAAATTGAATGATTTCATTATAGAAAATAAAAAAACTGTATCCCATTTTTATGTAAATGTTAATTTCAAGTGAAATGTGGTCATTATCTATTCTTCCTTCAGGGACTTGGCCGCCCGAAATTGCTTGGTTGGGGAGAACCACTTGGTGAAGGTGGCAGATTTTGGCTTAAGTCGTCTTATGACCGGGGACACGTACACAGCTCACGCTGGGGCCAAGTTTCCTATTAAATGGACTGCGCCAGAGAGCCTGGCGTACAATAAATTCTCTATCAAGTCAGATGTCTGGGGTGAGTGTGGATACATTTTTTGGAATGACTGCATTATTATACTTTTAAATACCTGTTGTAAAGAGGCATGTTTTATGTTGTAAGATTTTATAAAATTGTTTTTAAACTAAATAAGGTTTGTCTTAAATGTTAAACCCCACATCCTTATTGCCCTATCTGCGGCTCAGCTTTTGGAGTTCTGCTATGGGAGATTGCCACATATGGGATGTCCCCATACCCTGGGATTGACTTGTCCCAAGTATATGAGCTACTAGAGAAAGACTATCGCATGGACAGACCTGAAGGGTGCCCAGAAAAAGTCTATGAACTTATGAGAGCCTGTGAGTAATGGTTAATTATAGTACAGCACTTAATTATGGGCTGTTTGGGGTTTTGTTTTTCCTCCTATTTCTTGGGTGCTTACTTGTTCTTTTGTTGATAGGCTGGAAATGGAATCCAGCAGAGAGGCCATCTTTTGCTGAGACCCATCAAGCTTTTGAAACTATGTTTCAGGAATCCAGCATCTCTGATGGTAAATCAGCATCTCTTACTATAGAGTGAATCTACCTACCTTGTGTTTACTTGTTTCTAGAGTGTAAGTGACCTTTTCTGGGCTAATAACCTGTTATTTACCTTTGCTAGAGGTGGAGAAAGAACTGGGGAAAAAGGGTAAGAAGCTCACGCTTGGCTCCCAGGCCCCAGAACTGCCCACCAAAACCAGAACCCTGCGTAGAATGATGGATAAAGATGGGGATAGTCCTGGTGAGTATGCCATCAGAACAATGCACTGCTATAATCCAGCTTTGGAGGAAGGCAAAATGTTTGTGCAAAATGTTCCTAAACTGTTTGTAAATTTGGAAAACATAAAATAACAGTTTCCCTTTCAGATAAAACATAAAAACAAAGAAGCAGTGTACATGAGTTGCCTACAGCTAACAAGTTGCTAAAATGTTTTTGTGTCTGTGTATTGTTACCAGATGCTGCTGAGGCAGAAGTAGCCATATCCCCAATGCTGCCTCGAAAGGAGAGGCCTTTGGTAGATAGCAACCTAAATGAGGATGATAGGCTGTTACCCAAGGACAAGTCCAAGAGCAGCCTCAATCCCTTCAACTATATCAAAAAGAAGAAAAGAAATGCCCCTACCCCTCCAAAACGTAGCAGCTCCTTTAAAGAGGACAGGCACCTTGATCCTAGAAGCCTGGGAGCAGACGGTAAGGATGATTTCAACAATGGATCCCCAATTACAGACGCACCACTAATCATCGATCCTTTAAAGTTTCTCTGTGCCAATAATAATGGAGCTGGAGGTGTCACCAATGGAGCTCCCACATATCCCGGTCAAATCTTCCATTCACAAACACGCAAGAAGGTCACAGCAACTTCTGGAGTTGTTGGGAAGATGGCCACGACACCTCCTGGTGAGGAAGATTTCATGTTTTCCAATTCCAAGCGCTTCCCAAGGTCCTCTTCAGCTTCGAGCATGCCCCCTGGGTCTGACCGTACAGAATTTAAGTCAGTCACACTGCCCCGTGACCTTCAGCATCGTAACTTTGACTCTGGCACTTTGGGGGGTAAGCCTGCCCTGCCCCGAAAGAGGGCAAATGAGCTCAAGCCAGAGAGTGCTCCACGTGGTGGGACACTCACTCCACCCCCACGCCTCCCAAAGAAGTCAGAAGATGCTTCAGATGATGTTTTCAGGGACGTCGAATCAAGTCCTGGATCAAGTCCCCAAACCTTAACCCCCAAACTTGGTCATCGTACGCAAATACAGAGTGAAAACTCCAAGACTATTGCTCTGCAAGCTGAAATGCACAAGTTCCCTCCCTTGAGCACAGCTGGGGAAGAGTGCAGACTACGCAGACACAAACAGCCTCTGGATCTCTCTGCTCAGAGAGACAAGGATAAGGGGAAGATTACAAAACCTAAGCCAGCTCCACCCCCGCCACCAAGTGTAAAATCGGGAAGGATTTCAAAGAGCCCCACTCAAGACATGTCCTCTGACACTAAAGGCAAAAGCACTCTTGACATAAGCCCTGGCTCAGTTGAACAAGGAAGGTCCCTCGCATCTCAGGAAGGCACAAAAAAAATTAGCACCTCGAAAGGACAGCCATCAAGGACCTCATCAACTTCCCCAACTAGTCCGCTACCTGGAGTAGGGTCAGGGTCTCCTGTTTGTGATCAAGCTTCAGCCACACCTTTCATTCCTCTCATAAATACACGTCGCTCTTTGCGGAAAACCCGCCAGCCAACTGAACGCTTCTCGAACTCATCCATCACTCGGGAGATGGTCTTGGAAAGTACAGAGCTCCTGCGTGCTGCCATTAACAGGAACTCGGAGCAAACGGGCAGTCACAGTGCAGTCTTGGAAGCTGGCAAGAACCTATCCAAGTATTGTGTGAGCTACGTGGAGTCCATACAACAGATGAGGAACAAGTTTGCCTTTCGTGAGGCTATCAACAAGTTGGAGAGCAGTTTGAGAGAGCTGCAGATCTGCCCTACAGCCACTGGGGGTGCCAATACACCACAGGACTTTACCAAGCTGATTTCCTCTGTCAAGGAGATTAGTGACATTGTCCAGAGGTAGCGGAAGTGCCTTAATCTTACACTATTTCTCTTGTTTGTTCTTTTTCCCTCCACAATTTGTGGTGACCAGCAGCAATAACGATCTTGCCAAAGCAGATCTAAAGCGGGAAAGCCTCTGTTTGATGGCTGTGACACACTATACACTTTATATACACTACACAAACTGAACTCGCCTCTCGTGTACGCAAAATACTGGAGGACTCACAAAAGTGTCTTGTTACTGTGCACAAATTTCAAAGGAACATGAATACCCACTGGGTTTTTTTTCTTCCTCAAAGAATCTTGAAATATGAATGCAATTCAGTTTGGCCTTCTAGAAAAGGTCCAAGCCCATGTTTCAGTTACTTGAGTACAGTACGATCCTTAAATCCATTTCATATCTCTTGATATTTCTTTATGTGCCTTCTCTCACGTTGCCAATGACAGTATCAAAATGTCAAACCTCAGCTGTCATATCGCCTTGCTTCCATGTTTCTGGAATCAAGCTGACTCCACTTTTCTTGGGATCATTAAAGGTTTATTTCAATCACGCAAACTTAAACAGCTCCCTGCTAGACCTTCTGTTCCCCGTCTAAGCTTTTCATTTCTTTGTGGTTGCAAATGGTAGCAAAGGGCTTTGATGAATGATGTGAATGTTCCCATTATGTGAGGAATGATTGTTCATATTGAGCCCAATTAGAAGTATTATGGTATTACAACACTGTGCCATGAAGATTCCAGATTAGTGTGGTCCTTTTCACTATGCCATTGACCTATGGAACAAGTGTGCCTTAAAAACTATTGCTAAAATCACATGCAGTAGCTATTAAAGACTGCCTCATCAAGAATCAGCAACATGGCTTTGGGGAAAAAAAACCTGACTGAACGTCAAGATAAATTAATTAATGAGAATGGACACATATTCTGAACACTACTGTCTCCAGCAGCTGGAGAAGGACTAGGAAGTGAGACCAGCAAAGTGAGGACCTTTGTAAAACTGAATATTTTATTTTATATACTGTCCTGAAAAGAAAGCCAGCCACCACTCATGATGTCATTTTATAATGCTCCGGACACCACTCACAGAACTGCCAAAGGGCTTTAAGGATTATAATCACTTTAACATCGAGGATGGCCCTTGACGTCTGCAGCAAGGTGCATGGTCCAGCAGCACCATCACTTGCCTTGTCCTATAAACATTACTTTTTAATGGTAAGGATCCATGTATCAAGCTCCCAGAAATGATCTGCTTAATGAACCAATGGACCTCCACTGCTAAGTCAGAACCTTCTACTAAAACATTTGTTTTTGTTTTTACTTGTATTGTTGAAATAATACAATTGTTTTACAGTATTAGCGTTAGCATTTCCAACACAGCCCTCTGACTGCGATGCTTGAGGATGAAGCCAACCACAAGCTGCCTTTGTATCAACATGGTACTGCCAATGTTGACTTTTAATCATAAAAACATGCCACTACTATTTTTTTTTTCTTTATTGTATGCGAGCGTCATCTTTTTGTACACTAATTTGCTCTTCCTTTGTAAATACCCATTTCTTATTCTTCTTTTATCTCCTCTTTGTAACCATGGTGCAACTTGTTGCATAAAATACAAAGCAATTTTGCTACTTGAAAGATGGAATTTTTTTCCATGTGTTGTCAATGTGTAGTAGAAATCTGTTAATTTTCATGTGTCCTGGTGAAAACACCAGAGCTTAAACATCAGTATTTAATAGAACTTGGCTGTGTGACTGAGCAGAATCATTTATTACATTGTGCATGGTTAAGAATCCTGTTAACATGTTGTGTAACATTTTAAATGTGCATTCAGCAATCAAACTTGGATATTGAGTGCACCTAAATTTACAAGATGGCCATTTTTTTTCATGGAATGGGCATCAAAGGGCATACGAGGTGCAGCCTATCAGAGTGAAATGAGCAGGAAGGAGGAGGGGATTATGTTAAGCACATGCTTACTCAATTTAGAGCAGTTGCACATGAGTTTTTCCACCATGCTCGGTGCAAAGCAGAGGAATCAGGGGGTGTAAAGCCAGAATTGGGCTGCTGAACACGGGGTAGTGTTACTGGCATCAGTTTGTGATCAGATTTCATTATGCACCATCAGTACATGACCTGTTTTAGTGCTTTTATGACTGAACGCAATCATGCAACAGTGTGCTAAAAACAAGTGTAAGATCTTCCTAGAAGGCTTTTACCACAGCAAACATGGACCAAATTTCCTACAGGGGTCATGTAGTAGTGTCTCATTTTACCCCTTTTTGTGTACATTGTGTAATCTCCAGTGTTTTAGTGTTAGTGTATGAGAGGGATAAAAAAACAAATTTAAGCCCACTTAATTTTTTAGTATCAAAACTATTGAAACACTCCTATAAATGTGATAATAGCCTTAGCTGTCAAACAAAAGGCACGTTCATCCTGTAGAATGTTTGTCTAGAACATTTTATTATCATTATTAAAATCAAAATGTCAACATTTTAAAATCATACACGCAGGAACGCTTTTAAATGTTAGCACAGCTCCTTCAAAATTTATACATATGTATATATTTATACATACGTCTTAAACTTAAGTGAACACAGAAGTGGTCATTCTGACAGCAAAGAAATGGACAGAGCACAAGGAGGACCCTACCCTAATACCAACTTTCAATCTCTCCTGCTACCAGACAGCACAACCTCCTCTTTAAAGAACTTTGGGCATAAGAGTTGAGTGAGGAGATGGATAGAAAAGTTGATGTTTTTTTTTGTTTTCAGGGTGCAAACCATGTACTGCACCAATCCCCTGCTTTGAGAGATTGCTACTACTATTAGCCAAAGAAGAGGTGCATAGAAGTGCGATAGAACACCCAGTGAGCAGAGAAAAGGGAGCCTGTCCACACACACAAAATTAGTCATAGAAAATGTTAAAGAATTTCCTAGGCAAGAGTTACCAGTGACTCATAACAGCTGTACAATGGAGTCAGTGCTGCTGTCTATCTCAACCCTCCCCCACCTCGAGTCGCCTTTTTTTTTTTTCTTACTAACAGATATTTAGCCATATATACAGCTTTTGAATAACATGTATTTGTAATGGTACAGGAGTCAAGTTCCCCAAACACTCTGCAGCAGAAGCTGGTTTGGTGGGATGTGAGATTTGCGCTTTTCTGGTCTTACTATACAAGCCTATAGAACAGCAGCCAGTCAAATTTACAGCCAGAATGTGAGACAAGCACGTCTAGCACACAGCAGTCACTACACATTTTTCCTGTGCCACTCTTCTCCGAGAGCTAAAATATATCGTAGCAATATGATAAAACTGTGTTTTATTTGTGACAGAGTGAGGACCAATCTGCAGTATGTAGAGCAAGCGCAAACAAAGTAAGATTAAACAGTGATGTAATAATATTAACAATCATAACAATAAGGCAACAACAACAAAAAAAAATTGCTGGTAAAGACAGATGGAGTTCTACTTGATATAGTTGAAAAGAAGAGGTGGAGGGGGTTGGCGCGATGGAAAAGGAAAGATCAGGAAATCAATTAAAAAGGTGTGTGGGGGGGTGGTCTTTTAATAAAGTGTCATAATCTGAGAGATGAGACCCCATCCCCACAACCCCCAAATACTAGCAAAAGCAGTGGGTGTGTAATGCCCCCCTCCCTGCCCATCCATCCATTCATTCATCCATCCATCCATCCATCCACATCTGCACTGCTGAGGGTTGCCTCCTACGTTTTCTATGATGTCTTTTTTTCTGTTGAAAAGCTGTATTCTCAAGTCATAGTGGACTATTCCTCAATGTTTCAGTGTTGTCAGTATCATCAGCGTTCGTAGGCATTGTTTTTGAGATTCTGACATGGTCTCCTCTCTACAAGTCGCAGGCCCATATGGGCTACTGGACAGGGTGGACCACAGGGAAGAAATCTCAATGACCAAGACCAGCTTGCACTGCTTTCATGTGGTCTCTCAAACACATTTCAAATGCCTTAAAGAGTCCCACAACTATTGCGTGCCACAGCATTTTCCTGTGGCTGTCATCGTACATGAATATACAAAAATCTCTATCCCTCAATGAACGTTCTTATTGAGCTCAGGAGGAACTATGTTGTATTTTCTTAAATAATTACCATGCTGGGGCAGAGACAAACCAAGTACTACTTTCTAAGTGGCTTTGGATTCTTAGAATCTCATGAAAGAAAACTGATGAGTTTATTGAGCTATAAAAAAAATTAATGAATAAAAAATAACCTGCTTCGTTCTCTCAGCTGTCTCTCGTAGTCAGTGACCTCAGGTTTTTTTTTTTTTTGTTTGTTTTTTGTTTTTTCTTTTCCTTAATAGGTCTGTACCATGTGATGTATCCATGGATAGTGAACAGGGACAGGTAAAGTCAGAGCATGACAGAAGGAGAGAGAAGACCAAATGAGGGGAGTAATAAGAAAATACAAACAGATGAGAAACATGAAAGGGAAGGAGAGGGTGAAAACAGCCAAGCCTGTCCGTTATTCCCTCCCTTGTCGGCCCCTGCTCATGCTCCCCGGCAGGTCAGGACAGAGAGGCGGACTCAGGCCCACGGTGGGGGTGGGTGATAGAGCAGTAGTGGATGGGAAGGTTTGGGCATGGTGCTAGGTGGGGGAACATGTAGGTAGGCAGGCAGGTGGTGTTGGTCATTAGCAGCCGCATCCTTCCCTCTGAGGTTGTGGTTCGCTGGTTAGCCGGCCGCCCTGAGGAGCAGATGGCTTGTGCTGGACCCCTGATTCGGCTGCGTTCAGGTCCAGGCTGCCATCTTGAATATTTTGGTAGATCTTCTTCGCCGCTTCCAGGAAAGCATCCTCCACATTTTCACCTCTGTCAGACACAGTGACAGGTAAGGCAAACCAGCAAGAGTCTATTGCAGATCACATTCTTGCAGGGTGTCATTTCAACATGAAATTAACAGGACTTATCTAGTCAGATACAGTAGTCAAAAGTCATGTCGCCGAGAAAAAAAGAAAATTACATCCATGTAGATGAATGAAAGTGACAAAAGCAAAGGTAAATTTCAAGCATCTGGCTGCTTGCATTGTTTAAAATGTGCTATGTATATTAAAATAACTGTACTCTCGGCATGTCTCCCAGTCAAAATACACACATACAGGCAGTGGCAGTTGTAATCAGCAAAACACTCAACTTTAAAACAATTTCTGGCCGTGTCCACTCTCAATGGGAGCCCATCATCCTGCTCCGCTGACGGTGCACAAAGTACACAGATGGAAAATACTTAATCTCCCATGGAGAATTTTTATATGCTGAGGTGAGGTCAGAATATTTTGACCTTTATTGACTTATTTCCCCCAAAATATTCTGAAATCCTTAATCTTGTAGCTGTCATAGTTGCATTTCCACTATAAGTTTGTAACTAGTATCATTGTCAGCAATGTCAGAACATTTTTCATGGTACACCTTTTGAAGCCAAACAGCACACTAGGGTGCCGTGGCACTCAAGGACCAGCCAGGCAAACTCTCAATGATGGTGCCACCGCTTAGAACACTAGGCCACTTAGGAGGGCCTATATAATTCTTAACAATTCAACATTATTGAGGATTTTCAGTACATTATCAATACAATAATACAACTCATCTCTTGCAGAACATTGAGATTATTCATTGTACTGCTAACTTACGTTTTCGCACTGGCTTCCAGAAATAGCAGACCTGCAGAACAAAGGACAGACATCAGTAAAACAGGAGCAGTTATGCAAGTCACGATTTCTTTTTTTTGTTTGTTTCTGGAAGCTGTAAGTATAAACAAATGCAGTGATTATCATATTAATTATACTATTTATTTACATACATGTATATTCGCGCACAGTGCTATATTACAATAATAGGATAATTATGTCAATCTCACCATTCTCCTCAGCAAACTGCTTGGCTTCTTCATATGTCACATCTCGCTGGGCTTCCAGGTCTGCTTTGTTGCCTATGAGAATGATCACCTGAAAACACACACAATCACACATCTCTAAAGTCTAAAAATAAATGGGTAGTGAGGGATATGCAATGAGATGAAAAAAGGCATGTTTATGCTAAGGTAGTTTTATGATTTGATCACCCAGTACAACAAAGGCAGCACTTGCTAAAGCCTACTCACAGTATTGGGGTTGGTGAGGTTCCTAGCATCAGTAAGCCAGCTGCTGAGGTGGTTATATGTGCTTCTCCTGTTATATACACATAGAAAGATAGAGAACACTGGTTGTCATGACAGCAGTCAAGGACACAAAAGCTCACCAGCAGAGCACAGAAGACAGATGGCACATAAACACCTGTCATTAGACTCTGAACTGACCTGTCACAGTGTGCTGACACTAATGTGGCTGATCTTTCATAAAAGTATAATGTAGTGAACATACCAAATTCAGTAGTAATATTTCACCATGTTCTCTAAATGTTAGTCTCCCTTTATAAAATGTCCATGGCTTACAGCACTATACTCAGCAGAAAACCTGCCCTAGGGTCTGTTCTGACATAAGAAGGAATGAAAATTATTTGTTGTGTTGGTTAGCAGGCAGCTGACGAAATCTCTGGAATTTGGAGGAACTGTGTTGCAGGGAATGGGCTGCACTTTCATCCTGCCGCTGCCAAATGCTGTGTTAATAGAACTGATAATAGAACGTTACATATGTTTTTGCCTCAAAGGGATTCACATAAATTTAAAAGCGATGTTGAGAATCTTAATTTATTAAAATGTGTCGTGTTGTATATGTGACTATCTTGTCCAGCATGCCAGCCTGGAGATATCATATTTGCATGTGGCTAGGGTTAGATTTTAGTTTTACAGCCCCTTAGTAGGCAGCACACTTTAAAAGTTAAAAAAAGATTAAATGAATAAGTGCTGTCAGAGTTTTCCAAATAAAAACCTTACACATGGTTTATTTTTGTATCAATTCAGTACCCAGTATGGAGTAGGCGTTCTTTGTTTTGTGCATTTTATCCACATACACGTGGGTGTGACTTTGGCCACATAAAAACAGAGGTATTATATTTACAGTGATTTTCAAGAAGGCGACCAGTTTTTGAGTAACACAGGATAAAAAACGAAAAGAAAACCAGGAAGCTGGTTGTTATAAATGGACTGATTTGAATATTACTGGGCCCTGATTCCAATCATATTAACCAGATACATATTGTAATATTAATAAATGTGGTTACAATGTTATGAGGTTACCATCTAGATTCTGATCACAAAAACAAACCAGGTGTAAATAGTTAATTTGGAACCTCTGACCTACAGCACAACAAAGTGAGAGTAGGAGACATACCTGGTGATGTCGTACACCATGAGTGCCCCGGCCGCTCCCCTGTAGTAGCTCCGTGTGACAGCCCTGAAACGTTCCTGCCCTGCCGTGTCCCAGATCTGCAGCTTGATCTTCTGCCCGCTCACCTCGATTATCCTCGTCCCAAACTCCACACCGATCGTGTGGGGGCAGTCTGCCATGACTGATAGGAAAGGAAAGTTACAGGATTCAGAGACACTTCTTAAATCTAAGGAGTGCAAGCATTAGCAAAGAATGCAATCCCTTCTCAATTATAAAATCTTTTAAAAGGATTCATTTTCATATGCGTTAATTGCAAGTAATAAGCATGCACCACAAAAATGCACCTCATTCGGCCATCTGCTTTAATTATTGCAATCAGCTTAAATATATGTAATAACTGTGTCAGGCCTAGCAGACAGTAACCATCCCTTGGGAATAATGACTTAATTGTATGATCACTGGGAATACATGATAATTCTGAGCAAATAGCAACATTTCAAATATCTGAGAACTAATCAGCAATCATACAAAGGATTACACAAGCTAAAAACTGAATTTACATGACAAATATTGATCAAGTCAAGGAGCTGGCTAAGGAACTGTTGCCTGCCTCTCATTGGCATGCACAGACAGAGGCCAAGCTGGCAGTCAACACTAATAAAACACAACCTGTGGTGAGATCATTCTTGAGCACTTCCAGCCTGACTCCATTGATAGAGCTGTCTTTCCTGATTTAATTAACCTGCTTGTTTAAAGCTGATTAAAGTAATTACACAAGTCCCAATTCACTCTCTCCCATTGCAACAGCACAATCCTGAGAGGCAAATACCAACATCTCACACATACCCACAAGGCTAGTTTCAGTCTGGTTCAAAAGGTGTGTATTTCTAATAACCAGAAAAATGTGTAGGCTTACACCTTGCTTTTTTTCCTGCTCCAACAGATGTTGATAAATGAGCCCAAATGAAAATGAACAGCAATTACTTTCTGCTTACAGCACCTGAGGGTACCACTTAACACACTTTTTCTCTATTTCGATGCACTTTTTCTTCTGTTGCACCCTGTAAGCATTTCTCCTTTGAGTGCACGTGAGGAGAGGCGACTCTTCAGACCTGAACATCCACACAGAGTTCTTGTTTGTTTCGTGCTCTCAATAGGCCGCTTGTGCAAGATGATGCAGGATGCGCTCTCAGTGAATGATGAACGACACATCTGCAGTTCCGCTCCCTTATTCAGGGACCCGGATCTTACAGTGAAAAACAGCAGCATTTTGATGCGTACAAACGTCGCTAATCATGCTCTATTCAGAGTTCACCATTAAGAGTCCCACGTACATCTACATCTACATAAAGTGCCAATTTAGTAAAACACTGCCCTCTCTGATTTAAAATAAACGTTAACGGAGGCACACTATGAATTTTGATTCAGATAGGAAAGATAAAGTGTGGTACTTACATTTCTTTTCTGTAAACTGGTGGAGCAAACATGACTTCCCTACCCCCATATCCCCTAAAAGACGAACAGAAGGGAGACATTATAATCCATACAGAACCATAACACCAATGCGTCACACTATACAGTGCTGCTTTCTGTTTCTACTGGTGAGATCCACCATGAGTAGTGTTTGAGTCATGAGGGAAGGCAGCTGAGAGAGAGAGAGAGGGAGTAATGACTGCACAGTCATCAAAGATTAAATATGAATGGAATGTAAGCTGCCAGTAGAGAGCATGAAGTCTTAGTTATGGACCTATAGCTAGCTTGGTCTGACCCACATATAACCCCCAGGCTTTCTCGTTCTTACTTACCAATGATGATGTACTTAAAAATGTAGGAGTAGTTGTATGGTGCAGTGGCCATTGTGGCTCTGAAAGAACAATGCAAGAGGAAAAACAGTTAAAAAGCTATCTGAATATATTTCAATTAGGTTTGAAATTCACTGATAAAATAAGCATCTTCACTGAAAACCTAACCTTTGAAAACCTCCAAACATGTATGTCATGCAACCCTATGGACAAACATAATATGTGCCAACACTTGATTAATAAGATTTGCATTTTAAAAGAGGGTTAATGGCTCCCAAGTAGCTTTCAAACCACTCTTGAGCAGGGTTTCATCACACCAGGGCAGCTCATGGAGAGGCTCAGGCAGGGTTTAACAACACTGGGTTAACTCATATCACCAAACAACGAAGGTAAAACATTTGGAGCATATTTTCATTTAAAAACCCAGGGGACATGTATTCTTGTTTTAAAGAACTGGAACCAAAATTTGACATCATAATCAAATACCAGCAACTTTTTCCAACAATGTAGTATTAGTTACACCAACTAACACTATGAGCAAACTTAGCAACTGCATGCAGCACTGAAATGTGTGTTCCTTTTGGTGACAAAAAGAGTGAAGTGAAAAAAGCTGTATGTAACTCCACATACAGTTTAAGGACTTGGGAGTGAGCGTGTCATTTTAAAATTTCATCATTTACATGGCACACCAAACGTCTTTGTTTAAACATGCATTATTATTCCATGACACAAAACCTCAGAATAAATTCAGTTCAATGAATGTCCACTTATATATATAAAGTTATAACCTAAAGAAATGATGCTGTTTATATAAAGGTTAAATACATGACTAAGTATTAATTCAGAGCCAAGAGGGGTGGACGCGTGCAGCAGCTGTGATATACAGCTCCTCTTTATCCCGGCTGAAAAAATTTCTAAGAATCACTAATCCAATTCTGTTAGAGAAGGAAGCAGAGTATGCACTATAATAAGATGAAATAAGAGCCAGACTCCCAAAGATTATATCATAGTGTGATGCTTAAGAGCTGTATTTTCAGCAATAATCTGAGCTGTAGTCCATCAAGCTGAACAGTATATGTAAGGAATGTGACGAAACTACGCCCAAATGACAGGCATAAAAAAGAAAGAAAGAAAGGAAATATATTTAAAATTTTAAATTGGCTAAGTACTATTAAATGGAAAGAAAAAATTTAAGTTATTATACAGAAGAAATTCTGATTCTATTTCAACCAGCATATTTTGGAGATCTGAACCGCACAACATTTTTCTAAGAAACACTACCCTTTTAATGCAGCCAAACCAGTCTCTGAGATTACCATCTTTTTACTGAAGTCAGACTATACCTTTACTGATGAGCAAGTTCATACTACAATGCCAAACTTGAAAAAGCAAAGCTTGTAACAGTTCCACCACCTTCTGAAATTGTTTTAGTATTTTTTAGTCACACACATGGTACCACCAGCAAACTTTTAAGAAATGTCCTTATTACAAGCTGTAGTAACCCTCAGTCTTCATTCGTGCCTCCCCTCACATGACCCTACATCATGTGGTGTTTTCATTAGACCATGTCTGAGGCATGGCAAAACTCCCCTGCCACATTTGCACTATGATACTCTACCTGAAAACAAATAACTTCCGAAGCCATACAACATCTAATCAGTGAACTGACATGCAGCTGCAGTCCATCCCAGGCAGCAGCAGCTGTTACTGGATAATCATACTGTAAAACCATAGATGTGACCTCACAGCAAAGGAAATTTGCTAAATTCTCAAACTGCAAAACTGCAAACTGATTAAAAACCATAAACCCTACCCATTTAGAATTTCTTGAGCAGGGCTAGTGGCATCCATTAGAGGAGGCAGAGGAAAGCATGTGATCAGACTGCAGACACAGCACTTCCCTCGTCTGATTCAGAAAACTTCTCACATGCATTTATATATGTTTTCTTTCCCCCCTCAAAGTTAGTACTTAGTACTGAAAATTGATTAATTAGCAAAATGCAAGATCACGTTGTAAATATGTGCCAAAGGGCAAAGGGTTAAATCAAAAGAAGTAAGAAATTAATGTTACACAATAGGCAGACCTCTGTAAACCAACTACTCTTTCTGATACATCCAAAATATTCTCCATGATGAATCAACAACAACATCCATACAGAGGCTAGCAGTTATGATGACAAATCATTCTCGTCATAAGACCATTATCTACATTTCAGCAAAAGTCGTTTATTTCATTAGAGTCAAAGCAAATTACTAGTTTTTTAAGAGATGTTACTACAGAGAAAAAAATATGATAGACTATTTAAGGCAGGGACGTCAAAGAAAAATAAGGGTTTCATAGGGAAAGAGATACACCTCTACGAACCACTCCAGACATAATAGACTATCAAAACTTTATCTTTTCATATAAATATATAAACACATTTCTTCTGAATAAAGAAGAACGGACATTTAATAGATAGTGACTGGAAATTAACTAAAGCTTAACTGGCTTTTGATTGGCAAAGTCATTAATATGTTCACAATAAACTAGGCCTAACAGTTAATAAGCGACCGTTACCATTGATCAAGGTTTGGTGGTACATCTAGTGAACTTACAGTTAAACCTCTTACCTAACATTATATTTCACAAGCGTAACTGGTAGGGAACTAGCTCTCCAGAATCAAGAGTCGAGCCGACTGAGGTAAAGCTAACGTACACTTAAGGTTAGTTACTTTGACATGTAACTAACGTACACCATGAAACACTGTTTAAACGTGTGCTTTGTATATTTATCTAAGACTGTCACATTGTTTTTACAGAGATATACGGTAGTGCCTCCAGACCCATAAGCTAGCTAGCTAATTACAGTAATGACTTCCCTACCAAGCAGTGGTTTAACATGCTGGGTTTTTGGATAATTTAACATCATTTGAGAAAAGACATATACACTTACACTCATGACAACCAAGCCTGGCGGGGCGATAATGTTAGTTTAACATCTGTCCCTCTGGGTTTGCTTCAAAAACAGTGTTAACATTAGTCCATAATCTTGTTTCATCAATGTCAGCCCGCTAGTTAGCAAGCCCAACAAAATAAAATACTACACCAAAACAGAGTTAAAATAGGTATAAAAGTGATACAGAATTAATAAATGTCAAGCCGAATATTAGTTATGAGCCAAAATATCAAAACATTTGGGTGTAGCCGCATCTCCTCCTTCCTGTCATTCCTAAAGTCATAGCGATTTTCTCTCTGCACCAGCTAGCTTAGCTTTCCATCTTTCTATGCATCTATAAGCTAAGCTAATGCTAAGCTAATTGAAAAGCTACCTGGAAACGTTCCACCTTAAATAGCGAGGGAGTCATATAGTGCTGCTGCACAATTTAAGGTGGAACGTGGAAATGGAATAAGAAGCTAATTCCAGCACCGTTTACCCGGTGTCTTTACACTAAAAGGTACAGAGACCAGCATTATGATGTGTAGTCCATATCGTAGTGTCCAAATAAGTATGACAAGTACCTATTAATCTTCTATGAGCCCTTACCAGGGACTGTGCTGTGAATTTGAGCTCGCTGTTCCCGGAGAGAGCTGCAGTTTTCCTGAACACAGCGGGAGAGACACTGTCCAAGATGGCGGTGTGTACGGCACAGGGTTTCCTCTATCGTATACAATGGGCTTGTGGGACAAAGGGCATCTGTACAGTTTGTTAATTCATTTTAGCTGGACTCATATTTAATATTACACATTGTTATTAAATATATGTAGCGTTATAATCGTTTGTTGAGCCTGTACTATTAAAGGACGTAAAATAAAAACAGTAGTTGAGTTGAGAATACATCCATCCATAAGCTGATTACCAGCTTGTTCAGGCCAGCCGACAATTAAAAAAATTACATTAAATTAAGGCCTGTGATGGAAGGCCTGTGAAAACTTTCCACAACACAAGGGCTTATGTCCCTTGCCCAATAAACCTCTGTTTAAGCTACTGAATCCTAACTGTGAGAAGTGCAGCAAACGTGTATTTGTGCACCTGCCAATTTTGCAACTGACTACTATTCTTCACTTATAAAATCACATTAATACACTGAAAAAAAAATATATATATATATATGTGTGTGTGTGTGTGTGAATGTTTGGCATATAAATCCATGGGTTTAGAAAGTTCAGTGGAGTTAAAATGAAATTTTTGATGTGCTTATAACTTATATATTCAATACGATTTGAAACAATGCATTGTTTTAAATCATGTAATCATGAATTGTGTAACTTTGGGATTTCAAGCAGAATTAAAATCAAGGTAATAATCCAGAATAATTCTGCCTTCTCCCAGGACAGAGGCTTGTTTTTTGTTGATTGTCTACTGGCAGTCAGTAAAATCCTGTAATATACCATTAGCATCTGTGTTCTTTTGTATATTTGAGGTTTAGAAATAATTTTTGCTAAATCAAATTTAGTGGTGATGTTTGCACTCACAACCTTTCTAATATACAGACCTGAGCTACTTTGACAAGGCAGTCCTTGTGGGGTGTTTCTTGTGTTCAGAGGTTAGCACTTGCCAAATGGTCCAAGTAAGGAAAACCAGTTATTCTTGTATAAGTTACTTTAACACAACATGTAAACACTGTTGCAGACAAAGTTCACCCCTTCAGGGCAGCAGCATTCCCTATAACGGCAGTGGCCTCTTTCAGCAGGGTAATGTGCCATGTCGCAATACAAAAATTGCTCATGAATGATTTGAGGAACATGACAAATAGTTAATTGTCCTGACCAAATTCCAAAATTCGCAGATCATAGATCAGAGAAGGTAGACTGGGTGAGTGAGACTGTGAGTTTTCCTGGAAAAAACAAGTTCTACCCATGGATTCCCCTCCCTGCATCTTACAGGATCTTAAACATGTACTGGTAATGATTTGTGCCAGATTGCACAGGACACCTTCAGACCTCTTATGGAATCTATTGAATAGTAGCCCATTGCTTTTAATGTTGTGGCTGGTTGGTCCACTCAGAATAATTTCTTTTTTAAATTATATATACATATAGAAGTAGGACTTAAACATCAATGTCTTCTAAACCATAAGAAAGCCCCACAGAAGACAAAGTTAAAGAAGTATAACCTGTCTCCAGAGCTGCTTATCTAGTTTTACACTGTCATTATAACTTCCATCATAAACTCCTCCCTAACAGTGTCCGGCTAATCATGACATTCACAGTGCAGTATATCATCTCATCTGCAGAGAAGACCACTGGTGTTAGCCTGCATACCCTGCATGACCTGCAACCCTCCAGTCACTGCTGACCTCTCACGACCTGGCCATCAACTCCTCCCCTCTTCTGGCAAGCACTGTGGACAGGAGGGTTAAGACCATCAGACTACATAGCTTCTTTCCTTATGCCATCATGTTCATAAACAACTCTTCTTTTTCATTTTTTTTATTTATGCGTATGTATGTGGTCATGTTTACAGATGTGTGTGTGTGTGTTCTTGTATAATAGAACTGTTACTGTACTATGAAATGTTAATTGCCTTTTGCTTTTCATTCTGAGTTACTGCATTACCAAAGCGGATGCTGATTCTCCTGAAGCTCTGAGCCCATTAGTTAAAATGTCTTGTATCATTACCAACAGAAATAGCAACCAGTGTAGATCTATACATGGAGTTTAATTATTCATGTTGTTTTGAAATGGAAAAAGTCACTTTGTATTAAAGGTCAGGATATCTGTCAATACAGACAAAGAAATTCACCTGCTATGATTTTCCATTACAAAAACTTAGCTACAGTTTAGATCCTTTATTGTCTTGATGGAGGTTAACTGAAGTATCCTTTGTATCAAACAAAACCTGAGATATAGCTTTTTAGTTTTGGTAATAATATTTGCAAAATATCATGCAATTTTTGGACATGAATGTACTTCATAGTGGTTTGAGGATTTACCTGCTCTAGAGAAATGTACCAAGTTAGAACAGGTTCCAGAGAATTAAAATATTAGCTTGGCCTGAAACCTAATTGTATCTATACAGGGTGCACAACATTTTTTTTGTAAATGTAATGTTTAACGATTATTCAAAGTACAGATAAATCAGGAAATGTATACCCTCATTGTGTAATCTCTTTGTCTAATCTGGTCTGTGGAATGCTATGTCCAGGGTGTGTTCCTGCATTCTCATGGTGGGCTCCAGACAGCAATCCTGACCAGGGTAATAGCAGATGAATGAAGGAATGAATGGTCTGTGGAATTCCCCTTTCATCAGTATTGTCTGTTAACAGATGATGAACATTGTGTGTTAAAAGCATACATGTGTTTCTACTTAAAAGGACTTAAGGTAATCACATATATTTTATTTTTTAAAATACATTTCTAAATAGAAATCCACAAAAAATGTTCCATTAGTATTAATTAAACAGTTATTTCTAGTGGCACAGACATTTGGACAGTGGTGCCATACAAACCTCCTTAAAATGTTTTAAAGGATTTAAATATATTTTCAATAATAATTGTAATACTTTCTTTAATTAATGATATAAACAGAGTCACATTTTCCTTTTAAATCTTTTAATACAATTTTAAAGATGGCTTACTTTATATACAGTCAAAAAACAGCTATATTGTCATGCAAGACATTGGTCAGTTCTTAGCATCACCCTCAAAAATGTCCATCTGTTTAAAATATGTGAAAAACCACATGATGATAGAAAATGTAGTCCATGCAATGACATTTGATCACATGGCTCTTGAAATACACATTATTCATGTTCTTCAAAGCAACCACTTCTTTTCCCAGTGATAAACATTTAACAATAGTAACAATGACAAGAACACAATTATTTACAAAAAGCAAATCCCTTTGTCAGTCTGCTTTACTGCCCTCACATAACCCTTTGTACTTTTAACAACAGAGGTCCAAATTAGTCTTGAGAGATTATAGTTGTTTCAACCATCATCCTCTTTAAAAAACATTAACCTTTGTTTCACAAGGAATATACCTTCTTTCCATCCTGCTAACTGATCTCCCTTCATGACTTGCAAAGGTAATGATGTGTCACATATTTTAAATGCTTTCAAAGTCTAAATCTAAATGGACAAAAATATGACAGATTTTTTTTTGTGTTCCAGTAATCTCAATCCATTTCCAAAGAATGGCTGTAAACAGAGTCCTGTCATTTTCAGGCAATATCCTATATCCTTCTTCACAGTTGCATCCACACCATGGTTAGGCTGACCAGCAGGCAGATGTAATGCAGTAAGCCTGGGTGTCGGGAGGGGGCAATGTTACACAAGTCAGAATCGCAGCAATGGATGCTCACTCCTGGCAGCTCCTGTTGTTGGCAGTGCCGTGAGGTAGCACAGCCACTGGTCAGGACGATGCCCAGAGCCGCTGAGGAGGTGGAGAGAGAGAGAGAGAGAGAGAGAGAGAATAAGGGAGAGAGAGCGGACAGGCATTAGGCAACCTTACATCAAAGCAGACCATTTCTTAACATTTTAATTTCTTGATCACGATGAATACAATTTATCACAACGTTTGAAAGTAAACTTATTGTTGTTTGTACATTTTATAATATTGCTTCATCCATATTTCTGGTGTCCACGAGATAGCAGGTGGTTATCTATGGTGGGATGGACCTTCTTCTACCCAGTTACAAACAAGGACATAGGTTAATGTTGAGAATAGGGCTGGGGCAGCATGTGGGTAAACAGCATCAGTTGTTTTTTTGTAGGGAGTTCAAATGTGTGTAGAAGAGTCTTGGTTTGATGATAGTATAAAGGAGGAGCACAGACTAAGCACACCCAAACAGTTCAAATAGGCAAATAGGAAATCTGTGCATTTTCTGATGGCCGGTTACAGTTACTGAAAACTGAATTCTTAGAAAAAGAACAGCTATAATGATGATTTCTTTTCAGAGTTTTCAATCAGGGTTAGGGTTTCAACCGCATACAAATGCACCTGCTGTTCACTATGCAGTGTTACCTTTAGCTAAGCATCCATATATAAATGTCAAATTTGAAAGCCTTAAAATGACAGAATTTACCCTGTTAACACATTAGATATTTACATCTTAAGGTGTTTTAATGTCTTTTGAGAGAAAATACAAGGATGTCAGTTCAGTTGTATTGGCATATTTACATTTAGATATGATACCATGAGATCAGTTTTATAATAACAGAAAATGTAAACAAATGTATCTGATCCACTACTGTAACAAATCTAACCTTAAATATTACTCATTCGGATTATTTGAGAAATCCATCCATCCATCCATTATCTGTAACCGCTTATCCAATTCAGGGTCACGGTGGGTCCAGAGCCTACCTAGAATCATTGGGCGCAAGGTGGGAATTCACCCTGGAGGGGGCGCTAGTCCTTCACAGGGCAACACACATTCACTCACACAGACACTTTTGAGTCGCCAATCAACCTACTAACGTGTTTTTGGACTGTGGGAGGAAACCGGAACAGGGAGAACACACCAACTCCTCCCAGTCACCTGGAGCGGGAATCAAACCCACAACCTCCAGGTCCCTGGAGCTCTGTGACACTACCTGCTGCGCCACCATGCTGCCCTATTTGAGAAATTGTTTTTACTATTTCTTTCTTTGAGGTAATAGTGCGTGAGTAGCTTAAGATGATCGTCTTATGTGTAGTTCTTCAAATCATAGCAACCTAATTATTATTCTTTTTAATAACAGTAGTTATTAAAGAAAACCTCAGATATTTTAGGCCAATAACAGATGGAACAGTGGAACTGCAGGTGGTGTTGCTACAGCACAGCACCATGATCTTGGGGTACTTTCAGTCCCCCTAGGGAGGATTGTGTATTCTTCTCATATCTGCATGGATATCCTCTGGGTGCTCTAATTTCATGAATGAAGGAAAATAAGATGATACTTCAATATCAATACATTTATTGTGAAACAAAAGTGGTATCTCTAATTCAAATTTCCTACTGTTAACTCCGCTTTCATCAGATAGATTCAGACTAGTTTGCTGAACAGCACTTGGTTCCACAGACATAACGCACCTTTAAGCATATTTATAAACAGCAGCTATCTAGTTATAGCAAAGCAATCACTTTAAAATGATGAGATTTGATCTTCATGTCTACTGCAGTGATAACCTGAAGGTAAGGAAGGTAAGTGGATCATATTGGAAGCCCAGGTGGACACTACTAGATGTAATTCAGTGAAGCCTTGAATAGTCCATCCATCCATTCATTATCTGTAACCACTTATCCAATTCAGGGTCACGGTGGGTCCAGAGCCTACCTGGAATCATTGGGCAGGAATACACCCTGGAGGGGGCGCCAGTCCTTCACAGGGCAACACACACCTACAGTCACTTTTGAGTCACCAATCAACCTACCAACATGTGTTTTTGGACTGTGGGAGGAAACCGGATCACCCAGAGGAAACAGGAAGAACACACCAACTCCTCACAGACAGTCACCCGGAGCGGGAATCGAACCCACAACCTCCAGGTCCCTGGAGCTGTGTGACTGCGACACTACCTGCTGCGCCACCGTGCCACCCGCCTTGAATAGTCATTACAGTTAATTTTAAAACTTCACTATCACAATGTATGGATACATATCATGTCCTTATATTCCTGTTCAAATGACATGTGGGTCTTTTTTTCTTATGATTTGGTTTTTTGGTGACCATGAGGTGCCATCCAAGCCATTCCATCTCAGTTCACATATCAATATGTACAACATAAACTCCCCAGAAAAACTCAAAAGAACAAACAAAAAACACAGTCAAATAAATGCGTGTCAATATAAATATTTTTAAATTAACCTACAAAACTGAGTACAATGAACTGACAGCAGCCTTTAGTAATGGATGTCAGTCTGTGAAAAATTCTGTAAATAGTGTGTACTGAAATATTAAAAAATAAATAATTGTTATTGAATCATTTTATATTGTGATATATATTGATACTGAATTATTGCCCAGCCCTATGTACAATAGGTGTTGCAACATACTATTTCACTATGTCTTCATTTCATTGATCAGGCTGCTTTTTGCTGGAGAACTCGGTAGTAATAACTTTCAGACCCTTTTCCTAATACCTAATGTTTGCATTTATAAACAGTGTCCAGGAAGCTGTCTGATAGTTCAAGAGGACAAAAGATTGTGGGCTGCTAAGCATGTTACGCAACTGGCCTCCAGTAGTAGTGAAGCGCTCTTTTGTTGAGATTAAGACAGTGTGCAGGTCGAGATCAAACCCAAACTGTGTTCAAAGGCATCCTGCTGCTGGCTGAACACAGCCTTGTCTGTCATGTCTGTCCACGCACTTAGAGATGGCCTGTCATCAGCAGTCTCTGACCCTGTTATTTCCCTGAGCCGGTAGAAAGCAGTGCTACCTCAGCCGTTTGCCAAACACATCCAGCTCTTCAAATGCCTACAAGATTGACGTTACATCTTGGGTGCACATCAGCATGATTCATTATTGACTATGTAAGTCTTCTGAGGTTCTGCCCCTTGCAGAAAGATTAGGGCGGGTGATGAATTTGGTACACACTGAGCTCATGAGTTAAACGAGGAAAGGGGACCGTTTTAAAAATGAATGTCTGGACACAAGGCTTATTATACATGTCTGTAGTGTGTTTGGCAGATTAGCAGTCAACTCATCAACAGGGATGCATAACATCATTTGGTACAGATGTGTAGTCTTTAAGACTAGGATTAGGAAGGAAGATGTATGTGCTAATTTCACATAGAATGAATAAACATGCCTCCTGAAGATTAAGATCGAGGATTTGCAGTACACGCAGATGTAGGTCACTACAGATTCACCCACATAACGTCTTACAAACATCTGACATATAGTGACCTCAAGAAAAACAGATTTTTCAGGATTTTTAGGATGGCCAAATAACCAGGGGAAATGCTGTCAGTAAACCTTGCTTATTTTCATTCATTGACTATCTGTGAAGTGTGGACAGTACTCACTGCTCTCTGTCTTGATGCAGAAGCGGTGTTTAAAGCCTTTGTGGGAATGAGTACAGGTGATGACCTCAGGGTTGGAGCAGCCCACATCCACGTACCGCTGCCCATGGATGACGTTACAGCCATAGCACTGCAGTCCGTTGACTACAAAATAACACAGAAGATGTTTTCTTGTATAAGAGTGCATTCACCTACATTGTTAGAAAGACTGTCACTGCGGTGGTTCCCTTAATGGTAAATACTTAGTGCTTTTAATTAAATTTAAATTTCAAAACTGGGTTGATTTCATATGGGATCACGGTCATTATTTAAGTACAAGCTTCTTAACGGCATCTCATCCTTTCAGACCCACTGCATTTTGTTGTCTTCTTACAGTGGAAGGATAAACAGGAAGACTTGTGGATATTTCAGCCTTTATCTTTTCTGCTTCTCCAACATAGAGACGTAAAGGATTTTTATTAGATGGTTTAACTGAAATGACATAAATGCACAGTCTTTAGCAAATGCAGAATACACTTCATAGCTGATTTTTTATGATGAAAACATAAAGATTTTTCCTCTAAGCTACAAGTAGAAGACGTACGCGGTGGCAGGTCCAGTTCCTCATATCCAAGTTCTTAGTCTAGAACTGTCCAAATCAGCTCACACAGCAGCTTCTGCTTAAAATAAACACGGCATCACAGTATAAACAGATGCATTATTTAAAACTGCAGGCATCCTACATTTTAATATAGTGATATATGCTGAAATTTTTGAAACTGTTAGTTCTATCTTTTTATGAACAGGAAAGGCTGTTAGACCTTGTGAAATGTTTTAGTTTCTTATGTACCACATTCCAATCTAAAAGTCTCAAACGTCAAACCAATCTACAAAGGCTTTTCCTCAGTGTTAACAGAAACTCCAATTTACATTACTTGCATACATTCTGAAAAGCCTGGCTCAATAAGACCAATGAGCTTATTTGCATATTCCATGCCACATTAAAACCACACCTGTTGCACTAAATAGAGACATAATTGATGACCATATCAATTAGGCATATGAATTAAGCAATTAATTAAGAGGCATACATATGCCAAACTAACCAATCAGACATAGTAGGTGCAGCTGTAGTTCCGTCACTGCAGACATAGGGGAATGTTTATAATAATAATAATTATAATAATAATAATAAGTTACATTTACATAGCACATTTCCCAAACCCAAAGATGCTTTACATAAAGGAGGACAGAAAAAAAACGAGGATTAATTTGCTGGGAGTGAAATGTGGAAAAGAGAAATGTTTTTAGCAGTGATTTGAAAGAAAAGAAAGTTCCCAAATTTAGGGGCATCATCACTGAAAGATCTGCCACCCAAAGTAGCATGTTTACTTGGAGGACAGTAAGCAGACCAGAGTTGGAGGAGTGGAGACAGCAGGAAGGACAATACAAAGAAATGAGTTCAGACAGATATGAAGGAGCTAGACCATGCAGAGCCTTGAAGGATTTGTATTTAATCCTAAACTCAACAGGAAGCCAGTGCAGCTGCTGGAGAACAGGTGTAATATGTGCTGAATGCTTGAATGAACCCTACCTGTGGAATTCTGGATGTATTGAAGGTGGTTTAACAGTTTGACTGGAAGTCCAACAGTGAATCGCAATAATCAATATGAGAAAAAATCAAAGCATCCACCAACATTTTAGCATCACTTCGTTAATTGTCTGAACCACTTATCCAAATCAGGGTGGGTCTGAAGCCTACCTGGAATCACTGAGTGCAAGGTGGGAGCACAACCTGGAGGGGGCACCAGTCCTTCATAGGGCGACACACACTCACACATTCACACACACACACATGAGGACACTTTTGAGTCACCAATCCACCTACCATGTGTCTTTGAACTGTGGGAGGAAACCGGAACACCCGGAGGAAACCCACGCGGACAGGACGAGAACACACCAAACTCCTCACAGACAGTCAACTGGAGAGGGACTCGAACCCACAACCCCAGGACACTATCAATCCTTATTGACACAGTTTAAAGCAGCACTAGGTAAGATATGGTAATTTCCTGCCTGCCTCCGCTAGTTTCATAGTTCAGTTTCTGCAGAGCTGTAATCAGAGTAGAAATGACAGATGCTCCAGTCTCCATGTTACAGGCCAGTGGAGCATCAGAATTATTTTGAATCTTTACATGTAAGGTAAAAATACTAGTATTGCTTTAACAAATTACAATGTCTTTACTGTGTCTGTTAACCATTCAAGTCCCCATTATAATAGTTTTGCTATGGACTGATGAATAAGAAATTGAACGCATACCTGAAGTAACATATAATTTACTCAAGATGTAACTGATTTAAGTTTGTTTTAGGTGAGAGGAGAACCTTTTACCTCCCCGGGGATGAGCTCATCTCTCCTAACTCTCCTATCATATGTGGTGTGTGTATAATATTTGGAGAAACACAGACAAGCAAATCTTATCAGAGATAATGTGCTTTGTAATCTGAGAATCAGACCTAAGATGACTTTCCACGTGTTTTTCTGGTCATTTTCACTTTGTCGTATCCCGCAGGTTCACCGTATTAATCCTCTAAACCTAAAAGGATTGTTGGTGTTGTTGGGCCCTTTTATCTCCTGCAAATGACCTCCATGAGTCTTGTGAAGTAAACACTGGGAAATTCCTGTCAATACATCCTCTTCATCCCCATCCCCTGAAATTCTACTATGGGATTCGAACTGCACTATTTCACCACTCCGTTAAATAGCCAACCCAAAAGCTCTCAGCCAGATTTCAGAAGCCCATTAATCCCTACCAAATGCTCTTATGAAAATCACTTGTAGGGAAAAACTGTTGAAATCAATGTAATGCCAGGGAACCAAAGCCAGGTCTCATGGATATAAAGTAACCATCCTGAACATATTGTGTTATGTAAAATCTTCTCAGGGGTTCCAAATACACTTTTTTATGTGTGCATTTTATTAGAAGATATTTTTGTTGTTGTTGTTTAATAACAAGTCAGTTGATGTGGGCCTGTTTTCAATACAATAAGCACATCTTCGATCTATTTATGCTGTTGAATACCCTCGTTAGCTCTGCAGTCAGGGTGTATTATTCAGCCATGAATGATTGATGCATTTTCTGCATTTGGCAGGCAGAAATGGATGTGATTTCATTAAGTTTCCCAAAGCCTTACAGGGTAGTTGAACAGCATTAATATCGGGAGCATTATTTGAATAATGGGCTCTCATTGTAGTATATAGTGAAAGACAATTGGAATGCTGGCATTGACCTATCTTTCTTCAAAGAGTCATGCTTCTCGTAATGAGAACGTCTGTCTTTAATGTAGGGCAGATGCAGCAGATTAAATAAAGAGTGCATGTAGAGTTTGTGTAAGAGGTTGCATTTATGGACTATTGATACTGAAGTGTATTGTGTATGATTATTGACACTCATTTTGTTCATTAATTTTCTTGCCCTATGTGAGTGTGGATTAACTGATGTTTAAATACAAAAAAAACTATGAATATGTGTTTAACCACGCAGCACTGTGCCATTACATAAACATTAAAATAACTGTAAATCAGATACATTGAGTATATAGAGTATATATAGAGTGAATGGTAATATTAATTTAAGGTTATTAATCTCTCTTTCACAAACAAACACACAGAGACATCTGTATTACTGCAGATTGGTGTTTCCTACACCCTTTAAAAAGCGCAAATATGTTCTTTAATAAAAAATAATGACTATGTATATCCTGTAGAAAGAGATTAAAAGAATATTTAAAAGTGTCCGTTTAGCAACAAAGAATATAGGTTTAAAGACTATATTCTAAACTTAACCCTACAATTTGCCACGGTAAACAAAAGGAAATACAAGTTTCTCGATTTAATTATTCTAAAATAATATTTTTTTTTCTTTTTTGTACTTCAGAAAGCCAGCACGTGATTAGAGTCCGTTGGTCCCAAGACAGCGTTAAATACATGACCGCAGGACACCGAAATCCGAAGTTGGATCACTCACCCTGTGTGGTGAAGAACGCTGAAGCCAAAGTGAGCCCGACCCCGTACAGAAAGCAGGTGGGTAAAGACATGGATGCAGCTGTGCTGAGGCAGCGGCTGGTGAGCGAAGCGCCGTTTTCATCCGGTTCCCCGTCACACTACAAGCTCGAGATCCATGTAGAGCGCGCGCTCACCTGCTCACCCTCGCGGAGGCGCGCGCGCTCTGAGCGGAGGGCGGGAAACGCAGCGAGTGCGCGCACTGGGGTCACTTCAGGGGCTTTCGCTCACGGAGGAAAAATCTCGCAGTTCTGTCTGAAAATATGTTACTGACAGGAAAACGGCGACGTTCTCTCACAGAGTAGGATTCCTTTATGACAGAAATCCGAGCAAACAGATGTAACTTTAGTATATATCACAGAAACGAGAATAAACATCTGTCATATTGGTTTTCATGAAGCTAAGACTAGTGTCTTAATGAAACACGAATTTACGACTTTCTTAGACTGATTTGCGTGACTCAAAAGCGAATAAACGTGCCTTGGTTTTTCACAGTTAAATACTACTTTGCCTCAGTTTTCGACATGAGACAAAATCATGCTAAACCAATTCTTTCCCAGAAAAAAAAAATCCTCCTGCATCTGAAAAGCGAATTGAAGATTCTCCTCAGTCTTCGACAGGAGAGCGAATAGGAGGGTGGGTGGAGGGGAGTTTCTAAGTAAAATGGCTGTCAAAGTTCTTTGGAGAGGAGAGTGGGGAGAAAAACAACATTCATTCAAGACTAACGCAAATGCTTTACCCTGGAATGGAAACGAGGAAGAGGATTAATTTCTGACTGATAATCCACAATGTCTAATAATAGTTCTATCACACTGTAGTATACAGTGTAGATGCCCAGTGGTGATGTTCACCTTAACCTAATAGCATGGCATGCTTGACCGTGTTTGGGCCTGCTGAGCTGGTTGTATCTTTTCAGTTTATCACTCTGCTTTGGTTCAGTGGAGACATTCTATCTAATCAAGAATTAAAGACTAAATCCTTTCTTAGAGTCTGTAATGCTGCGGATAAGTCAGGCTTTGCCGTAAGCCCCCATTCCCTCTCCACACAGAGCAACATATGGTCGCGCTTTTGATAGATGATTACCCGTGATTCTGAGAGATATATTTACAGAGATCGTGACATATTTCACTAAGGGCGGCTTTATATCTTTCTGTATTTTTTCAAAAGTAGGCCATTCATGGTTGAGTAGGAGCAAAGGGACTTTCTGTGGCCTTATTCCCAGTGTGAGTGCTTTCAGTGCAAAGGAAGATGGTGAATGATAAGAGTGCCGAAGAGCAGGGAACGCTGAGCTGAGCAATTTTGAAACCCTTATAACTATTCCACTTAGAGATGTGTGAAGATTTCATGTGTGAAAATGACCTGTTACTTTCCACTGTCACAAGTCATTACACTCTCGACATGCTTCAAGTATTGTGGTAGCCAGGTTTAGCTACCGTCGTCAGGGAGTGTAGAAAGATGGACAAAAGGAAGCTGTGGGCTTAAGGATTTGCTGTAGAAAACAAAACAAAATTGCCTCTTCCAGTCTACGTGTTTGTCTACATGGAGGATTGGTTCTTCTTTAAGGAACGTCAAGCACAACTGTCTGGATGCCAACCTGACCTTTCAAGCAAGAAATTTGTATTCAGGGGTGCTAACACAGCTTCTGAAGCCTTTACTTCAGAGGGTGAAAATGGTAGAGCTGTGCTGAGATGAAAGCACTCCTCTCTTCAGCAACTTGCTACTTATCTAAAGTCACACAACGGCTTTTTAAAAGTCCCTTTTAAGTCCCTGTGCCGAAGAGTGACATGTATAGTGTATATAGCTATATTGTGCAGCTTGCTGGATTCTTGATGAAACTGCAATTAAAGGGATGGCAGGAATGCTGCCAGAGGCATTTAAAAGAGGATATAACAGAAGTGTGAACATAAAGCGTGAAATGTTAAAAGGGGCTTCAAGGCTCCTCTTCCTAGCATTTTTTTTCCACAGATGGTGACCCCTTTCTGTGGATAGACTTGGGTTCTTGCTTCTCATTGCAAAATGTTAAATGGTCATACTGTATGAGTCATGTCTGAATCTCTATTGGTTTAGTCATGAGCAAAATCCTATCCTGACTCTGTGGCACACTCCAGGGATAGATTTTTCCCCATGCTTTTGTCACATGCACTACGATTATCGCCTTAATGCTGGCACTTGGAGTGAGATTAACAGCTGAGGACTAGGCTAGACAGAGGGTCTTTTACAGCCTGAAAAGAGGAGTAATTGAAAGTTAGACTGAGTGGTTTGACTGAGTGGTCTTAGAAAATAATAAATAAATAAATAAATAGGAACATCAAATCCTGTGTGACCTTATGAAGCAAAAAAACTGTTTTAGCAGATGGTCATATCTGTGAATGGCAAGCTATATGATATTTGATATAGATTGAAGGACTACACCATCCATGGTACGTTTGGTTTAAGGGGTGTAAGGAGATGATAAAAATATCCCAGTTGGCAGAAAAATACAAGGAATGGCCAGGTTTGGGTTTTCAGACATAATGTCTCAGACACTAGGTTTCTGTTTGTCCACAGTGAAACACAGAGTGGCCATGATTCTTAATGTATGAACTCACTCTCGACTGACACCTGCAGACAGAGCTTGAAGATCACCCACCATCTCTGCGTTTTGGTATGAAATGCTTTCATGTACTTTTTTGCTGAGCCAGTTTTTTGTTTGGGTTCTCCATGTAGTATACTCACGTTCCACTTTTGTATGCTTTATTAACATGGGAACTTGGGTGTGTAAGCTAACATAGTAGCTTAGTTGTGTTCCTACCCTCCTACAAAAGTTACATAGTGCAGTTGCTGCAGTGCTGAGCTCAGAATATCAATGACAGAGGCAATATTCTGCATAATACGGAGAATCACAATGAATTAGAACATTTATTTTTAATGTTGTAATCAGCTTTGGAATAGCCAAAATCTGTATGAGCTTTGTTTATTAATGTTGCACTCATACACTGTCACAGTGGTCGTGGCTTTTGCTGTCACTGGTAGTGTTATTCTGCACAGTTCTATAATGAAAGATTCACCTCTATTTTGGAGAAGAGAATGTGACACAGCTGGATTTTAAAACCACTGTTGTACCATTAAAGGTACATTTACACTGTTTACATGTTGAGTAACCAAAAATGTAACTCAATTGTATTTTTTTCTGTGAGCGTTCCATATTGATCTACTTAATTTCCATGTTCTCTTATTCAGTATCCGGTATATGTTCAAAACTACCAGGGGTCTAACAAATCAAAGCCAGACATATAACACTGGTCACTGGCTTATCTCATTGATGGTTTCCTCTCTATGATCTGAGAGTCTCTGCTTTAATCTGCTTAAGTTACTTTTAAGTGTGTACTATGCGCATCGTAACTCCACAATCCAGTGTTGTACAGACAGGTCCAGCTTAAATATGAAAACATAAGCACAGAAGATCTGAAAATACGTCATTCTGAAATATTTGTAGATGTATCTGTGGTCATGATTGAGTAAGATTATTGCAGCATTTTTTAAAAATGATTTTAACATTACATGCATTCTCTATCTAATGCCATGTATTTAATGCCTCCTCAAGAAAGTGTATTTCGACTTGTTGGTGTATTTACTCCTCTTACTATGTTAATTGGACACTAGTCTTAACATTAGCCAAACATACGGTCGGGCTTTAAAAAGCTGAGGATGAATAATTAAACTGACACAGATATAACCGAGTAATGTTTAATGGGGACTCACATTTACAGCTTATTGTTGCCATCTGCTTTAATTTTTTTCATTTAAACGGTTCCCACAGTCTCTCAAGCTTAAAATGCCTATCTGCTTGACACAGTCTATGCATTTTTTAAAAACAGTTGGAGCGAGAACATGTTGATATTTGTCCAGCAAATCTAATGATATTCATTATGAATTTGCTGTGCATATATTCCCTTATACTTTGCATGAGATAATGGAGATACTGTACCACTACTCATTTTGAGGGCTGTGCAAAAATTGGAGCTAGTTCTTCAGACAGATTAAATAGTCCATGAGCAAATGGTAATGTCTTTTTGAAATCCAAACTAGCCTAGGAACAAGCTTAAAATGCATGAGTAAAAACCGTCCCTTTGAAGCCTTATAGAATCAGAGTTTGTGCTGTTGTGATTATTCTGGAATTGGTATAGTTCCAAATCTGAATGTACTGCATTCATATCAGCAACCATTAAAAACAATCCAAATACACTTAACATTCAAGTAGCCAGTCTTCCATAAAGCCAGTAATTTGACACAAACCTTGCCAGACATATGTGCTAATACCATGAGGTTTATCCTCTAAAGCTCTCTGAGAGCCAAGCCTGATCCTATGGAGGTGGCAAAATAGATCCACCCACTCTATAGCATGCGAAGTCACCCAAGTGATATATGAGACAATCCTAGTGTCTCGAATCAAACCATGTACAGAAAACTGGAAAAACTGTGGTGGTAACTCTTGCTGTCACTTATGTGAACTCACATCATTTCTACACTAGACAAACTCGCTCCCACATCTGCCCTGTCTCCACCCTTTTGTTTTGTTGCATATTTCTCCTCTTAATTCATATTCCTAAGCCATTCTGAACTCCTGCATATATGTCTGAGATTGCCTCTCGGTTCTGGCCTTTACAGGCGTGTTCCATACGAGCAAACTGGACTCTGGACCTTCTGAAGGTACATTTACACTGTCTTTACCTTTAGTGAATAATGATCTAGTGTAGTCATACATAATCACTCGTATAGGCAAAACTGAAAGTTGGCTTTTAATGTTACTTAATGAGTGACAGTTGAACATGTGGGCCGTCTGGCCAGAAAGTGTTCACTTAAAAGAGAATAACTGAGAGCTGATATCATGTTTGCTGTTCATCTTGCACCAGATGCTTTGAAATTAGGTCGAGGCCCAGTAGAAATCTGTTTATATAATGCATTATACACAACATCCGTGCATCTGATTTAACACTGAGCTGTGCTTTCCTTTTTATACCTTGTGCTTAAGAAACAGCTACAGTCTTTGCTTTAAATACATTTACAACATGTGAAACCAGTATGTGTAAAATGACACAGCACGACTAGTCTACGTATTCAAATTCAGGGTTATTTAAAATATTCAAATATTCAAAAAGAGATTGTGGCCACTGTGTGTGGCATGGTGGGGCAACAGGGTGGTTTTATCCTTGCTTTGGGTCACTGTCTTTATGGTGTATGGTGTGTTGTCCCTGTGGATTTCCTGCAGGTGCTCCAGTTTCTTCCCCCCAGTTTCTTAGGTGGGGCCATCTGAATTTGTGAGTGAATGTGTGGTGCCCTTTGATGCACTGATACACTCTGCTGGGCATGGTCGAGTCTTGTGGCCAGTGATTCGGGGTGTCCTGACAGCCACCATCTTTAGCCTCATATGAATTTGGTAGAACTTGCTTGATTTAAATTTATAGGACACCCAGCAACAAGAGCTTTGAGCCTTGTGTTGCCTCTCGAGGGAGAGTCAGAGAGATTCTAGTGAATAAAGTCTGTAAAATATTAACATCAATTAAACCACTTGCAACTACAGGACAAGACCAAATACGACAAGGACAAACACCATTAGGTCATTTAAGGCATGAGGAAAATATGACAAAATGACTATGGTTGTGCAAGTGGCCAGTGATCCTTGTGCCTTTGTTTTCTCCTTGTATATGACTGAAGACTTCTGTTATGATGTTATCATTCCTGAAGAATCATCCAGAATCATTGGAAAGAAATTTAAAAGCCATAATTCTACAGTGTGATGAAAATATTAGACAATTTGGCGGCATAATCTAGACTTATATTGTATTGTATTGTTACCTCTTCTGTTTCTTAATGCTTAGCTCTTAATTTCTGATATTTGGCATTATGTTTTGCCTCCACTCAGATCCAAATTAAGCACTGAACTGTCGAATAATGACAGTTTTAGGAATGCACAGCTCAGCATACCACATCGGTCAAAAGTTTGGTCTGCTCATGATGGATTTCTAAGACGTTAGGACAGTGTGTGAAATGCGATCAGCACAGAAACCTTGGATTCTTAAATTTTGGTTTTACAAGTATTAAATATTAGATTAACATTTTTTTGTAACTGTGCACACATTCCAAATTGGAGACAACAGGTTTCAAATTTGGCAGAATCGTGTGTTTACCACTTACATCACCTTATACTAAAGACAACAGTTCCTCTATTTTTATAGCACAGTCTATTGCATTTATTCCATCACAAGTCTTCAGTTGGGTTGTCAAAATTTTTGGCATGTTGTCATTTTTTGTGCTTCATAACACGATGCATAATATTAATAAGAGACCAGTCTGGCCTGTGGCCAAGTATCAAGCATCTAGACCTTCTGATTGCACAGCCAAACGTTTTTAACATGTGCAGACTGTGGTGTGCTGTTTTCATGATGAAGTGTACATTGATGCCCTCAGAAAAAGATGTTGTCTGGAAGTAGCATAAGTTGCTGCACAATATGCACCTTTCTTTCAACATTAATGATACCATCACAGATTTATGACTTTGGATACCCTGTGTTGAGAGGAGCCAGTTGAGGTGGAGATGCCTCCCACAAGAAGTATACCAGACATTGCCAACTGGTAGACCCTGAACCCACTGAAGGGATTATATCTGTGGACTGGGCTGGGAATGCCAGGGGATACCCCTGGAGGGTTTAGTTGAATTTGCTTGTGACAGAGACACCTGGGCTTCTTTGTTTGCCCTCTAGCCACCGCAACCCTGAAATGGATTAAGTAGAAAATAAAAGTATGATGACGAAGATGATAAATTCTTAAAAATTAATTAAATCATTTTATTTTTTTTAAATCCTCTATATTTCCAAAGCATTTGTTAGTATCTTGAGTTTTAATGAAGTCTTTCATTTATGGTAAATCATCTACCATGTGCACCTGGCTCCACTGAAACTTCATTCAGAAATAATGATTTTAGAGAGGAGATCTGAAGTAGGAAAATGGATAATTGCTTCCTGCAGCAATTATTTATTTTCAGACAAGGTTGCTTGGGGGCACTCAGTACAGCAAAGCTCAGCATTGCAGATGTTTGCACATCAGCTGGGATTCGGGTCCACGTTCTAGCATTTGCATTTATCTCATTACTGCTTACAGTGTGAAATATGCTGTGCCTTAAACATAATGATAGCCATTACATTAAAAACACCATATACTACAAATACAGATGTGTTGCTGTGCATATTTTGTTAGAACACTTCCAACCTGTTCTTCAAAATGGGTGCACCGTGCTTAGGGTTACCACAGAGCAGTTATTACTTTGGGGGGTTGTTAGTGCGCATTTACTGGTATTAGTGGATTAGACACAGCAGTGATGCTGAAGCTTTTAAACATCTCAATTTCAATATAGATACAGACATTGGGTGGGCACAGGAGGTTGTTATAAATGTTTGGCTGTTTAATACACACACACACATCCACACATCAGCCACAAGAGTAAAGCCACATACTTTCCATTACAATATTTGTGTTTTGGGTGACACTTTACAATACGGGTGCACAAATAAGCATATATTAATATGTCATGAATGATCTCCTCATAGTATATTAATACATACATTAACGCTTAATATATCAGGAACGAACAAAGGATATACATTAATGACCACATTACTCATACATAAATCGCCATTAGCAAGGGTAAACATTAAGTTAACACATCTTGTTAATTCAATCTCTTAATTAACACTATGACTTGCCTTATTAATTAACACCTTTGTGGGTTAATTTAATTATTTAATTAATTATTGTGGCCAATAACAACCCTAAAGTCAAGTGACTTTATATAAGTAATTACAAAACTCGTAATAAACTCATAATAATCACTTAATCACTGCTTATGTCCCTGCCTATAATTTTGCCTACATCAATGCACAAAGATATGTAACACACAGTATCCAAATAGATCCAATATGTAAAGGGTGTTAATTAATAAGGCAAGTCATAGTGTTAATTAAGAGATTAAATCAACAAGATGTTGATACTTAATGTTTACCCTTGCTAATGGCGATTTATGTATGAGTAATGTGGTCATTAATGTATATCCTTTGTTAGTTCCTGATATATTAAGCATTAATGTATGTATTAATATACTATGAAGAGATAATTCATGATGTATTAATATATGCTTATTTGTGCACCCGTATTGTAAAGTGTTATCGTGTTTTGAATCTCTGAGATTGAGCTGTGTTGCTTTTCGTTTCAGAAATTCAGATCAGGTGAATTAGATGATAGACGGTTGGATGTAATGAGAGAATATGGAGAATACGATGAGGCTGTGGAGAATATGATGACGCCAAAGAGGACAAAAACATCTGCTATCCCACTTACAGAGGACTTCAGAGTGGAATTTACCATTATCCAACAGTTACGTTACGTAAATTTCTTCTGTTGTTTGTGGTCAAAAGAATGGAATAAATCTAAACAGGGGTAGTCTGAGGTTTAGGGATAGACACACAAACAAGTAGACAGTTTGACAGATAGGTAGAGAGACAGACGGGCAGATAGACAGACACACAAACACTGACACACACACACACACACACACACACACAAACAGAAAGGCAGACTATTGCCAAAGTTTTGTGGACACTAGATATTGGAAAATGTCATTGAGAATTTCATAGCATTTAGCCACGAGACCATTAGTGAGGCCTGGTACTAATATTGGATGATTAGTGTCAGCCATGCACCTCAGCTGCTCTATGGAAAAGTGGAACTGTGTTCTCTGGAGTAATGTGTTTTCCCTATGCCTTTGTCAGGTGTTGTGTTGGTGTTTGTGACCAGGAACTAATAATCAGTACTTGACCATTTTAATGTTCTTATGGCTGAATACCATCAAACCCTGTTGTTCCAGGAGAGATGTTGCCTGCCCAGCAGGATAGGAGACGTTACTGCAGTAAAAGGGAGCGAAGCTGTGGAAATGCTGGTGAGTGCTGCCACCGTGTGGACATTATTCGCAGTGCGCTTTAACGCGGTGACGTCACATCATGCGCCGGCGGAGATCGAGCCCGTAGCACACGTGCTCCAAGATGTTGCTCTGCTGTGTTTTGGTATTGTGTTGATTAGTGTTTAAATTATTAAATACAGTTTATATATTTACCCTCTATCCCTCGAGGGCGCCTGAGGAATAAGGAAACGAAGACGTTTGTTTGTTTGCGTGGAAAAAAATGGCACAGCGAAAAAAGAAACTTACAAAAAAGAAGAAGAACTCGGGACGCAGAGAGCCTGATGTGGACTCTGATGGCGGAGACTTCGAGTTGGCAGCAGAAATTAAAGATGACTGTGTGGTGAGGACCTCAGTACGCACTAACTTACATTATTATGCTCACTTTGCTTTTGGCTGTGGCTTTTATATGAGGAAATGATATGCTTCCTTTTAGGTGGCAGGCTGTTAGGGAGTTAAATTACTAAGCAGACCATGGCTTTTCTCAGTCCATGGCAAGTTAAAGAGTTAGATCTACCACCCAAATCATACCTCCTCTGTGATAGACCTGTGGGGGTTCTTACCATCGAAGAGCAGGGTGAACGAGGATTAGAAAATATGCAGAGGAACTTCATTCTGTAATTGTAAAACTAGATATTATGTGAGTGGTGGATTGTTCTCAGTGCTGCAGTGACGCTGACATGGTTATGATATCTGAGTGTGTGTTGTGCTTGTATGAAGGGATCAGACACAGCAGGACTGCTAGAGTTTTTAAAGCCTTTAGTGTCACTGCTGGACTGAGAATAGTACACCAACCAAAAATATCCAGCTGAGTGGATCAGACGCAGCAGTGAAATTGGAGATTTTTACAGTGTGCTCACTCACTGTATTCTCCATTACACATGTATTACACACATATTCCAGTCCTTCATCAGTGGCCACAGGATGATGTTGGAGAGTTAAAATGTTTGGGGTAAGCTTAGTGCTGTCTTCAACCCTTATCCAACTGAGACAGAAGTTAATTAGCATTTTTGTGTCATATATCACTATGTGTTTTACTATATCAAAAAAATGTAAAGCAAAATCCTGACGGTATCTATATGTATAACACACTCAAATGTGGAGCTATTTTCAAATGCCAATAATGCAGCGCTACTGGATGGTGTTAATAAGCTGGGGGGAATGCCTGCTGCCCGGGTCTCTCACATCAGGTGAAAAACAAAGCCCATGCCACTGTCAGGAGCGATGGGGAAAGGAAGGGGCTTAGGACTCTCTGCCTCAGTTAGTTTTAATATTTTTGTATTTTTTATTAGTGTACGAATATGCGATGTATGTTGCAAACATGTCAGGTAACTGCTCAAATGGCTTGTCTGATGTTAAATATTCTGAATAAAGTATAATGTATTTTATCAACCATTTATTGTTGTTAGACTAACACTACCGTGTCAGTGAATGAGAGATTACATTTCCTCAAGTTTATTTATATATGTAATGTGTATGTGTGTATACACACACCCCTATTTCTTACACCTGCTTATATTAATATTTCTTGTGGTACTTCACAGGTCAGCTCAAAACTACCCCGCTTTCCCACCTCTTCCGGTTACCAGTCAGATGTGGAGCCAGACACCAGAGAGATGGTTAGAGCTCAGAACAAGAAAAAGAAAAAGTCTGGCGGCTTTCAGTCTATGGGTAAGACATATTTTTAAGCATTTGGGATTTGGTTCCAACTTGCGTGCTGAGAAATGCAATCTGTCCTCTTTCTAGGTCTCAGCTACCCAGTATATAAAGGTGTAATGAAGAAGGGCTACAAAATTCCCACACCAATCCAAAGAAAAGTAGGTCCACTGTTCCTGTTCAGCCCATTATTTTTGGATGCTGACTACATTGTGACCCTTTAATAATGTTGGTGTTTCCTGTCTTAGACTATTCCTGTAATTCTGGATGGTAAAGATGTGGTTGCTATGGCAAGAACAGGCAGTGGAAAGACAGCTGCATTCTTGGTGCCCATGTTTGAGAGGCTGAAGGCCCCTCAGGCACAAACTGGTGCGAGAGCTCTGATACTTACACCCACCAGAGAACTGGCACTACAGACCATGAAGTTCACCAAAGAGGTCAGTAGTAATGATCCACAGTGTGACAGTATGTTGTTGCTATTGGATCAAAACCTTATATCTCCAAAAAGACTTTCTTCTAGGACAAACACTGAGTGTATTGTGGATGTGATTAGTTTTATTAAAACACAGCACAACTGCTCAAACTTTTTTGGATTTGTTTATATTGGTTTATTTGTTTGTCAGCAATATCATATTTAGAATTTGGCTGTGTGTTTTCCCTCTAGTTGGGCAAGTTCACTGGGCTGAAAACTGCTCTGATCCTTGGTGGAGACAGGTACTTTTTTGGGTCTGTTTTTATGTTGTTATGTCAAAAATATGTATTACAATTGGCACTGACATGGGCTCTTTTCTTCCAGCATGGATGATCAGTTTGCTGCTCTACACGAGAATCCAGACATGTAAGTAGATGATCAAATGCTTACTTAAATGAATGCCAGTAACATTTTGGACAAAACCACCTCCTCCAGTAGTTTTCAGAGCTTTAGTTTAAATGCTTGCTAATGAATTGTCTGTAAAGCTGCAATACACAAAGTAAAAAATATATATACGTATATCAGTTACAACCTTAGACACGTGATTCAGATGGAACTAGATACGGTTGCCTGAATTCTCTCCTGCTTTCTCTTCTTTTCTCTTTCTAGTATCATTGGTACCCCTGGTCGTCTAATGCACGTTGCGATGGAAATGAACCTGAAGCTGCAGAGTGTGGAGTATGTGGTGTTTGATGAGGCAGATAGGTAAGCTCAATAAAAGTAGTGTTTTCTTGTCCTCAACCTACAGTAGCACTATAGTTTTTTTCAGCAGAGATTAAACTTCATCCTAGATCATAGTTATATAGTTGTTCTTTGATAGATCTTATGAATATGAAACTACTCTTTTTTTGTGTACGTCTGTATTTAGATTAAACAATCACAGCCGTAAATGTTGCTGATGAGTGGCAAAGTGTGACCTCGGTTATTATTCTAGAATGCATTTTGTGTTGACCTGTGAGTTTGAAATTGGATTTGTAAAACAGTTTTTTGCTGTGTTGTTCCTCACTAGGCTGTTTGAGATGGGCTTTGCTGAGCAGCTGCAGGAGATCATTAGAAGGCTTCCTGAAACCCGACAGACCCTGCTGTTCTCTGCCACGCTTCCCAAACTGCTTGTGGAGTTTGCTAGAGCTGGTAATGTCAATTGTTTTAACACTTTATCCAATTAATTAGGTTAAAATATATGTATTTTTGTTATTAAATGTACATTATAAAAAGTGAATAGCTTTTGTGTTGACAAATGTTGAAACTGATGGACCCTACCATTGCAAGTAGTATTGAAATATTGAAATAATTTAAAGTATAGGAATTCAGATTAGAGGCTACTGCAACTGGTGTATAATTACATGTGGTTAAATTACAAGGAAGTAAAAACATACACTACACAATAGGTTCTTTGATCAATGCCATAGAAGCACTTTGGATTCCATGAATAACCATTTTTGTTTAAGAAATTCATGTGTAAGAAACATTTTTAAAGGTTTAAACATTCATCACACGTCTTAAGGCCCTTTAGCCATTTAAATATATTAGCAAAATGATTCTATTTTTTAAAGAACCTTTTTTAGCACCTTTGTTTTTAAGAGTGTAGAGTATAACAATGAAAATACAATACAAGCAGGAGGGGGTAGTGTTTTCATGGATGCAGCAGTATGCAGAGGTCATGATTCTCAGTTTGATCAGTCCCTTACTTTCATTTATACATTGTCTGTAACCACTTATCCAATTCAAGGTCGTGGTGGGTCCAGAGCCTACCTGGAATCACTGGGCGTAAGACAGGAACATACCCAGTCCTTTACAGTCCCTTACAGCTTAATATAATGTTTTTTTCTCCCACAGGACTGACTGATCCAGTCTTGATTCGTCTAGATGTGGACACTAAGCTCAGTGATCAGTTAAAGGTAAAGTAAAAGATCAGATCCAACTCTATATAAGGTACCTGCTAATTTACAGGTTTATCACATAACCCAGTATTATTCTCTCCCTTTCAGCTGGCATTTTTTCACTTGCGTCTGGATGATAAACCAGCACTGCTCCTGCATCTTCTCCGCAATATAGTGAAACCCCAAGAGCAAACAGTTGTATTTGTAGCCACTAAACATCATGTGGAGTACTTGAACCAGGTAAATATTGATGTGGTTTTGTTTTTAAATTATTTCCATGACATATAAATCAGTCTGTGGTTCCTGAGTGGAACAGATATCGAGTGATGAATATGTTACACTTCATAGCATGGTCCTAGCAACCAAGCCTCTGTTAGGTATCATTAAAGGCATTTAGTCTTCTCCTTCATTTATGTTAAATTGTCCAAATGTTTTTCATTAATGGCAGCTTAAAAAATTATAAATATTCAATACACATGTGCTGGAGGAAGTGTTGAGCTAATTTGGGAAACCTTAGTGAGTAGCCGTGACTGTCCTTTGTTTGCTGCAGTTATATTAGGTGTACAGTACAATAAGGTAAGTATACAGTAGGTAACTGTTGCATTGCATTAAAACTGGCAATTGTCATTTTTTTTGTCAAATATTAAAAAAATGAAATTTTCAAGCGAGAAGAATTTATTCATCACTGCTTTTGAGATGAGATCCATCACGGAATAGCCAGTGCAAAAGCATGTGTACCGATTTGTTCTGTATGAGCTTTTTGTTTTAGATGATTTAAAGATGGTGATTTCAGTTTTAACCACTGAGAACGTAGCATATTCATTTTTGTTTTACTACACAGTTACCATATAATGACAGAAAAGATGTTTGAATTACTGTATGTTACATTAAAATGCTTTGTACTTATTTGTACACCTGATGCTGAAAATTCTTAAACAGTTATGTTTAATGACACTCAACCTGCTTTGCCTCTGAAACAGTTGCTGACTGCAGAAGGAATTGAGTGTGCCTACATCTACAGCGCTTTAGACCAGACAGCCAGAAAGATCAATATTGGGCGTTTTGTCCATCGTAAAGCGATGGTTCTTCTGGTGACTGATGTGGCAGCTCGTGGTATTGATATTCCACTCTTGGACAATGTCATCAATTACAACTTCCCTTCCAAGGCCAAGCTTTTCCTGCATAGAGTCGGTATGTTCACTGAATTACTTGCTTCAAGTTTCTGGATGCGTTTTATATTAACCATATATTTATGGTTTTCGCAGATGCTTTTAGCCAGCGCCACTTACATTTTCAGTCATGTTACAAGAAAAAACATGAAAATAACAGCCCAAAAACGTATTGATAGAATGTCTATCTTGCAGTGTTCTGATGTAATTTTTGTTTTGTGGTGTAGGTCGTGTAGCCCGTGCTGGCAGGAGTGGTACAGCCTTCAGCTTGGTTTGCCCAGATGAAGTGCCTTATGTTTATGACCTTCACCTTTTCCTTGGGCGACCTATGGAACTTGCAACCATTGATCACCCACAGGGTATTTCTTTCACATTGCTCAAGCTCATAATTAAATGGCATGAAGTGGCAATTAACAAACTTGCTCAGAGTATTTCTCTCTCTCTCGCTCACTCACACATATGCTCAATTTTATTTTTGTCCAGATGCTGATGGTGTCTTGGGTCGAGTTCCTCAGAGCATCTTGGATGATGAAGAAGCACATCTCCTTACTGCTCATGAGAACTCATTAGACCTCCAGAACCTCAAACGAATCTCAGAGAATGCTTACAAACAGTACCTGAAGTCTCGGCCCAGCCCCTCTCCAGAATCCATCAAACGAGTGAAGACCTCAGATCTGTCGTCTATAGCTGTTCACCCATTGCTAGGTTTGTATGGTGTTTGTAACTCAGTATTAATTAAGACTGTTTATGATGACAACTTCCTCCTTAAAACCTAGCTTTCTGGGATATTTTCAGGGTCGGGACTTGAAAAGATGGAGCTGGATCGATTGCAGATGGTTGACTGCATCAAGGCTTACAAATCCAAAGCGGTAAGTCTATATAGTCACATGTACTTCTCTACCCTTTCAGTTTACATGTTTATATGAATTATTTGTATATGTTGCTTGATTATTTTAGACTATATTTGAGATCAACTCTAACAACAAAACCAGTGCGAGTGAGGTGATGCGGGCGAAGCGGTCTCGGGACAGCCAGTTGGTGAACAAGTTTCAGAGGACCAGGGAAGAGCTGCTGGCAGAAAGTCAGCTGAATAAGCCGACTCCTCGGCCCATTAACTTAGCCAGATCCCAACACAGTGACGAAGAGGAGGAAGAGGAGGATCTTCAGGTGAATCTAGAGCATTTGCTTACTAAGGCTACTTGTGAGAATATGTCTTCTCCTCTTATAATTCAACTAAAAACCATGTCAGAGGTCAAATTGCTAGGTTGTGCTTGTCTTTATTACTTTCCAATCCTTGAGTAAATGGTAAATTCAGTAGTATAATATTTAAATAAAATATATTTGATATAACGTATTGTGGGGCAGCACGGTGGTGCAGCAGGTAGTGTCACAGTCACACAGTTCCAGGGACCTGGAGGTTGTGGGTTCGATTCCCGCTCCGGGTGACTGTCTGTGAGGAGTTGGTGTGTTCTCCCCGTGTCCGTGTGGGTTTCCTCCGGGTGCTCCGGTTTCTTACCACTGTCCAAAAACACACGTTGGTAGGTGGATTGGTGACTCAAAAGTGTCTGTAGGTGTGAATGAATGTGTGTGTGTCTGTGTTGCCGTGTGAAAGACTGGCGCCCCCTCCAGGGTGTGATCCCACCTTGCGCCCAATGATTCCAGGTAGGCTCTGGACCCACCGCGACCCTGAACTGGATAAGCGGTTACAGATAATGAATGAATGAATGAATGAATAACGTATTGTTAGGAATGATAGAAGCGCCAGCAGGTTTTTGCCAAATTATTACATTTTCATCTGCAAGAATGTGAAGAAGTAATGACTGCAACAATAACGTTTGCCTGTTTAATGAAAGAGAGGTTATGCCTCTGCTCTATTGGGAAGGCTTTACAGTCCCTGGCAGGATTTGATTGCATCAAATCTTTAAAGCACTAATAAGTTCAGATCTTGATGCTGGACTGAATTGAACAGCGAGCTGTTCTAGCTGTGTATTAGTATACTTTATTAATACAGCTCTTAATGCACTCAGATCAAGACATTATAAAGCACTGTACAATCATTATAAAATTATAATTCTCCATTCATGCAATGTTTATACACTGTACTTTTATATATATATATATATATATATATATATATATATATACATATAAAAGTGTGTGTGTGTGTGTATATATATATATACAACTTTTTGTGTTTCCTTGCTGCAGTCCATATCAGCTAACTTATTTGGGGATAGCACACAGAATTTTTTAAAGGTTATTTGAATTAGATTGTGATTGCACACCACTCTAACTAGCAGTCCAATCACTCCCCAGAGGGGCTTTAGACCACTCTTACTGATTCTTGTCATTGGGCATAGTAAATTTGGGCCCATAAACAGCTGCTCCTTAGCACCCAGTTCCAGTGGCAGTACTTTTCTTTGGAGAATATACAAGCTATATATAAATACCTGAAAATAACACAACTTATAAGATCTGTCTGGATAATTATGGAGCTAACTAAGAGTTTTTGGTGTATTTCATATTGTATTTGAATATATTGTTTTGAATGACTATTACTAGGGCGTGTTCTCAGAAGTGGTTGGAGGAAAGAGACGGAAAAAGGATGAAGAAATGGAGGTGGACAGGCCAAACAGCAAAAAGAAGAGGCAGTCGGGTCGAGATGAGGAATTTTACATCCCCTACAGGCCCAAAGATTTCAATTCAGAAAGAGGGTATGACCATAACCTTGACGATTCATCATTAGTATCTTGTTTAAACAGTAATGTAACTGTTCAGTAGCCTTGCAAGATGTAATAAGTATGGTAAATGGAGTAATGTGATGAATTTTACTGTGATATTTTTCGCAGGCTCAGTCTTGCGGGAGAAGGCAACGTGTTTGAGCAGCAGGCTTCCTCGGCTATGCTGGACTTGATGGGCGATGAGAACAACACACTGGACCAGCACAAAAGCATGATGAAATGGTGAGGGGACAGACGGCTTCAAACTAGCAATGGGCATTTCAGTTTTAATATTTTAAATTTTAAGGCATTAATGTTTTTAGTGTTTGAGTTTATGACTCTACTTTAGACACAAACCTGACAAACTGAAATCTACAAAGAAAAAAAATACTCTGTTTCATCTGACTCTTCAGGGATCGGAAGAAGAAACGCTTTGTACGTGACACAGGAAAAGAAGATAAGAAAAACAAAATAAGAACAGAGAGTGGACAAGTGGTCAATGCCAAGAAAAAGAAAAAGAACTTGTATCCTTTTATGCATTGTGTAGTTATTAACATTACATATTAAGGCGACTGTGATTAAACACTTGCTTTCCAGAGTGTCTCTAGCATTCTAAGGAATCATTCCTTCACTTTGCTCCAGCTATGAGGAATGGAAGAAGAAGTACAAGGTGGATGATGAAGTGTCTGATTCAGATGGAGAGAGCAGGGGAGCTAGGGGTCAGAAATTTGGAGGTATGGAACTGTGTCATTTTTTAACCAGCATTTACTGACTAAAGCTAGGTAAAGCAAATAGTTACGATTTAGTTACAGGATTTGCAGGCATAACTCTATAGTGAGGCCACAGGGATGATATTTTTATTTCAATATTTTGTCAATTTAATTGAAACTTTTAATTTTAAATATAACGTTTTGAATATAACGACTTAGATAAGAAGTGATGCAGTAATCTTGTAATACATATATTTTTAAGCATAATACCACCACAGAACTTTTGAAAACAAGCAGCCTATTTTACACCTCAGTTATGGGCTTGTCAGAACCACAAGCTTATTCATTTTCTCCAGATTCACAGAAGACTCACAGAGGTCCCTGGGCTTGTAAATTTAGAATTGGCCTCTTAGTAAACAAATGTTTTACAGAAAATTAACAGATTTCTTGAATGACGTAATAAGCTGTAGATTATTATGGATTAATATAATACATCATGCCAGCCATAATGATTATGTGTAACTATATAATGTCTGTGTTTCACAGGTCGGAGGGGCAGGAGGGGTGGCGGTGCTCAGCCTCAGCACAGGGGTGGCTCACAAGTTAGATCAGAATTGAAGAACCGTGACCAGATTCTCAAACAGCGAAAACAGCGCACCAAGCAACAGTTTGTCCAGAGTGGAGGCTTGAAGAAATTCCGTGGCAGAAACAAACAGCGCTTCCGAGAGGTCATGAAATCCGGCTTTGGTCGAGGAGGCTTCAAGAAAGGCAAGCTGAAGAAGAGACTGTAAGGAACAAGTGGTCAAACAGTGCCAGACTCTCAGACCTCGGTTACACCTGGTGGTTTCCTGTGTCTAGTGTGTGGATTGCATCTTGATACAGTTTTAACCACATTAATTTACACTTGGTAGGCAGACGCATCTCTGCTTAGATATGGTGCAAAATATGGAAAGGGCCTTATGACATGATCACAGATTTCCTACATTGTTGGTTAGCTTCTTCCCAGTCACAGAATGTTTGCATTATGACGAACTATAAAGGGGAAAGATTCTGGTTTTATTGTGAAGGTTTTGGTTGTGAATATGGCTTGGGATAACGGATGCATGTACATTTCTGTAACATCTGGTTAAAATGCATCTCTGACCACCTCCTCCAATGGTCTGAGAAATCAGATATAAATGTATTTTAATAAAGAGATCTTGGGTGCATTTGCACCTACATTTATATGTGTATTATCTCTCTGTAGATAAAATGATGCTCAAGACACATGAAATGAATAGATGTAAATTAGGTCTCAGTTACGCCAAACAGTTTTTACAGTGAACACATGGGTTTATTGGCTCTGCCTTATTTCTCTTCTCTTGTGCCATTGTGTTGGATAAATAGGAAAAGCAGAATATAAAGTAAAAATAAATAAATGTAACACATATATAATACACTTATATTTTAAGACCAGGACTCTATACATTTCCACTCTAGCTTTACAGCCAACCATGACTTGTTGTGTACATGTGCATTAGATCTGTGGTCAGATACGGACTCTATTTTCATATTCCAACATGTATTATTGTTGACTTTGTTAAAATGAAGTACCTTAGTGAAGTGTACATTCTGCACTGACCCTACAAATAATGGTGAGGTCAATTGATCCACAAGATGGCAGCAAATTGCAATACATTCACATTCACCAGCTTCCATTTTATTAAAGTATTTGTCCTGTACTGTTCTGCGCTACTTAAAGAATAGCTTGTGTTCTGTGAGTAAAAATAGATTTTAACAGTTGTGAGAGTTTAAAGGGACTCCACAATAACACACACAATCCTACAAACCTGGCAAGGTGAAGACAACAACATGCTTCTTCTCAGATATGAGAAGCCTGACACTGCCCCTTTTTACTGCTAACACAGTGTCACCGGACAGCTCAGTACACTGCCAGACCTGCCATGTCAGCGAACAGATTCCTGTGCTTGTATGATGGGTTTAGAGAAGGAGAGGTGGGCCATCCTACTCAACCAGAATGCAAGTGCCAGTTAGGCTCCTCTAAAACTCTTTCCTGACAGGACCAACGCCTAGAGTTCTGCACCACACAGGAGCACCCTGTGTGCTGCTTATTAACACTGAAGTATGCAGTCAATTGCTGCACAGATGTGGAGACCTCTGGTGGGGCCCAGCTGGATGCACTTAGATTCTTGCTGTTGTTTATTGATATGTGACTGCTGGGTTATCTGTGGCATATCTGACTTATGCCTGGATCTGACTGACCACAATGATTTGTGAATGGCCCTTCCAACTGTGAAAGATTGGAAACCTGCAAACAACACTGTTACATCAGTACATCTGATGACGATGCATTGCACACACAATTGCCCTGGTACCTCAAGATTTTTAATACCAAAACATTAGGAAGCAAACGAACATTTCATATGGCCTGTGATTTAGCCTAACATAAGCAAAGAATTCATTTATCATTCTTTTGATATATTTCCAGGACTACAATTCTTTACAGTATATTTTATTACCAAACCATCATCACATGAACTTAGTGAGAAGAACAAATGAGAACACACCAAGAACATGAAAATAGATGACTCATTGGAGCTGTCTCATCAGTTATGGAAGTGATAATGTGACTCACGTTAAGAATAAAAGTGTACAAGTACCGAGTAGTGTAGTGGAATTTTGTCAATTTTAGCAAACGTTGGACAAAATATAATTCAGTGTTGTTTCTGAAATTAAGTGTATTTATAGGGTGAATATGAATGAGGACGTGGGAGGAAGAAAATACCCATTTAGGTCTTTTGTTCATTGGGTCATTATTTAAAAATGTATCCTATCCAATATGTATGTTCTGTATGCTGTTTAAAACCACCTACCGAACTGCATTGTGTAATTTCAAACGTCTGTGCAGGGTACCTCAGTAGCCGTTAGCACACAGATCATGCCAAAGGCTAGGAGAGGGGTCTGGTTGCAAAATGGGCTCCACAGTGCATGTGTGACGTAAATTCATCCCCAAACTCAGGAAATGCACTCTCAAGTACTGTCCTGTCGTTGCCATGGCAACTGTAACATCTGTTTAGTTCATTTTTGTAATTGAACATTCCAAGAAAATAATTAAAAATACATACTGGAGATAGATACTTTAACAACTACTGTTTGAACAAGCACTGGCTCTACCACCTTGCAGTTATATTGGTCATCTTATTTGATATGTGACAACACTGAAACATCTCTGTGAGACTCGTGCCACAAGAGCACTGCATTCTGTTGTTTTTGAAACGTATCTTGGCCCTTCACGCACGCGTTACCGCCGCAGTCCCGGGAGGCGCGCGCGGCCGGTGAGAGTACTGATTCAAGCCACATAATTTGTTAAAACTCGCCCATAGCTCTTCAGAGGCATTAAAACTGCCCACATTTGCCACTGACGGTTTGGAGCTCGTGTACGTAATGTACGGGGGAGCTCCTACAGTGGCTGTTTCTGGTTTTCAAAATGAAAATAGTAAAACAAATCTTATCGACATGTTCCTGCAGGTAGGACCTAGTATTTCTTTCTTAGTTTACAAAAGCCTTTGGGGTTACAACTCTTTATTTATTTGTTTTCTTAAGGTGACTGCCCTCCAATTTTCTGGAACTTTCCCCCCAAAAAAATGCAATAGTGAGTGAATGGGTTTAAATTAGAGCCAAACCATTTGTGAATGTTAAGAAAGTATAAGCCACTTGATATTTTGCCCTATAGTTATATACATAAAACAGACATGTTTAGAAATGCAAGTTCTTCTGTAGGAAGGGAGGATTTATAGAGTATAACAAGCTGTTGGATTTGGCTAATTGAAAGAAAACATGGCTCCAGCATGACATGGGTAGTTGAAATAACAGAGATTATAAAACTTCTGAAGGAAATCCATGAAGTGTGTGCCAAATAATATTAGTTTTTACATGTCAGCTCTGTTTAAAATTTGGTGTAGTGCAAATAAAAAATAAAATGTGATGTTATTAAAGGACAAAATACAGGTAAACCAACAACTTGTAAAACAATGACTGGAAATGTTTTTAGCAGAAACTGGAAACAATGACTGTAAGAAATGAGAACTAATAACATCAGAAGTACACATAGAAATCATGGAGTGTGTATGACAGGATGAAATTCATAATACATCGTAATACATCATGCAACAAAGGAATGATTATTGCTACTTTTAATCTTGTTTCATATCTGTGTTTTATTCTTTGGCTACATATAAACAAAAACAAACAAACAAACAAACATTGGTGAAAATCCTTAAATGTGGCAATTCCATACTGTTTCCCACAGGGGTTGTAATGATATAACTGGCAGTCAGTTTGAGACACACTTGAGAATGGTCATCTGCCGTGGAAACATGTTAGTACTGACTACAATATTCCGAGATAAAATCTCATATAGATTTCAATATTGATCCTCAGGAAAAATACCTCTCCTTCAAGTGGGAGCTTTCTACATGAGCTATTAAAACATCTCAGATAGGACCTAATCCCAGAAGGGGATGAGAGACCACAGAACTCTTGAGTATTCCTATCACATTGCTCTTTTCAAATACCCAGCTCTATTCTGAAGTGAAGGGGAGCTACCATCTTATCTTCTTTCCCAGGGCTGACACAGCATCCACTTCAGATAGGACTGAGAGACTGCTGCTGCAAGCCAGAGCGAAGCCAGGGTGAGACCAAAGTAGCCTAATGGTTTATATGTTACCATCAGTTACTAAAAGTTGTGTAGGGTTCAGTATTTACATTTATTTTCCTTGTACATAAGCAGCATCTAAAATCCACTTTGAGGGTAGTATGGGCAAAATTTAGTAGAATATAGCATAATCTCACTGCTGAGATAGAGGACTGACGGCTCTTCAGCACTTTTTATAGATATCAATTCTTCAGAGCATTCACTACCACAGATTAAGGTCAGAATGATTGACATGATTGATATTTCCTGTTACTGCCTTGGCCTCTTGCTGTTGAGTGTTCAGGGTGTAGAGTTGTTGACATGGCATCTCAACAATATAAGCCCTTTAATGGTGGTTCCTGCACATTTCACAGTGCCTCTTGTTTTCGCAAATAGCCTTTTTGTAGGCATTTAGGTTGCGTGTTTCCGTTGGAGACTTAATGAAGGGAACTAAACAGTCATCTTGGTAGATTTGTTCAGTAAGTGGGACTAAAGGAACACTAGGGCTGTGTCTGAAATAGCTCCCTATTTACATTTTAGGGCACTATTAAATGTGTCACATTTTTTCACCTAAAGTCAAATTCAAACATGTTTTTTGATCTATGAACATCATAGATCACTATATGGGGACAGGATACTTTGTGAGATTCTTTGTTACTAAGCAACAGGCAATAGAATAACTGAATTAATTTGTGTTTCTTAGCACTACTTAGTGAACATAAGGCTGTGTATATATATATATGTGTATAATGTTTACCATCTGCACTTTGTGTTTATTCAGAAGAGACATCATCAGCCCTAAACATGTTCCTTGTGTGTATCCACATTCTTGAACAATAAATCTGAACTAAACAGTGCCTCACAATGTAGCACAATATTAATGAGGGATTAGGGAGCCATTTTGTTCCCAGCCTAGGCAAAATTTGTTATTTTTGCACCTGGGCTCCCCTACAGTTGCAGAGTGTAATTAATTTTTACAGCACTCTACTGAAATCAAGGGGGAGGGAGAGGGGTGGTTTCCTACCCTGCTCCAAAAGTTACATAGTGCAGATTCTGCAGAGCATATCCCGGAGTAATAACAACAGAGGCTGTGTTCTCCCTATTACAGGTCAGTGAAGCATCACAATAATTTTGAAGCTGCAATTTTAAGGTAAAAATATTACTTTGTGTTTCTTTAAATGAGGCCGTCTGTAATTTTATTCTAGATTAGTTGTGATGCTTCTGACTACTCTGAGGTTTAAAATATATTATGATTGAATACTTGAATTTACCTGTGCACATTATTAAAAATCACTACTTAAATGTGAATATTTGCATACAATGAATTTAAGATCAGATCAGTGCCTATGGAGGTTTTATAAATGTAACTATTGCTGTAAATAGTTGATAAAATTTTGAAATTAAAGCTGAAATTTTGAAAATAAAAATATAATGCACTTGTTTATGTTCTACCTATATCTAATTGTAGATGTGTTAGCATCGTGGCCTGTGTGCTTTATGTTACTGTAGGTTAGATACTTTGATACTGATGAATATTGATGGTATAAAAAGGTTCTTGCCAAAAAGGCGATGCCATGGAAGAGCCACTATTTGATTGTACAGAAAGTGTTTTGTTAAGAGTGACGCCATGTCAGAAGCATCATTAAAGAATCTTTTAATTTGTTCTTTTTTAACAAAGGTGTTTGGAGCTTTTGGATTTCCCAAAGTTTCACTATAAGCTGCTCATGTTTACTGCCAGCGTTTGTACACATTCTCCACAAGATGGCACTGACTGGCATGGAAAGCAGTAGATGTTTCTACCCCTCATGACCTCTCTCCCCTATTTTTCTTGCAGTGCTCTTTAACTATATGAGGCAGGCCTAAGCATAATTAATTACCAAGCTTGTCCCTCTTTACTTTGCTTGTTTAATCCTTCAGTTTTGTTCTGGAAGTTCTTTGCCCATGGTCACCATGGCGCTCTTGACGTGGACTCCGCTAATTGGGACCATAGGACCCACTCTGTGAATTTACATGCCTGTGCACCTCCGTAAAGGCCTCTAACCCCCTATAGGGAGTAGACGCACTGTGCAGTGATCTTATTGGGTGACCAGGAGCCAATGGTGCAATGACATGAGATCTGTTCTTCTTCTCATGGGGAGTTGGGGAATGTAGACTCATACCTGCTGGGCTCAGATAGGCTTTGTGGTGTTTTAATGGCATAAGTGGGCATAGTTTTCAAAGACCTAGTCCTAGATCTATGGGCACCAGATGTGAAGTTTTGTATGACTCTACAGAAGTACTAAGTAATCACAACTGGTAGTGCACTTGCTGGAATCACCCAACACTCTCTAACTTGTAGGCCTGGATTGGAATCAAACACTTTCACCATGCCCTGCAATCCAAATTATTTGAGGAATTTGATTTGTATGTTTAAATATCATAATGGGTTGCATTTCCCTTTCTACATTTTCAGAATGCAGTACATTTGACCTTTGCCGTTTTCTTGTGCTTCCTCTTAGCCTTCCCATCTTTCTCAGTGTTTTGTGTCTGATGATGTGCTTATGGCACACTGTACACACTGAAATCCCATTTATTCTAATAAAGCAGGGAGAATTAAACTTCTTTCCCAGTTTTTGCTACCACCTGTCATTGACACATGAAATATGGGTTAAGCCCACTGTGAAGCAGGCTGGGATGATCTGTTTGAGTCTTTTTTTGTCTTGCTGCGATAAATCTCCACGCACCCTATTCAAACAGCTAAGTGAATTTGAAGCGCAGGCATTTAGTTACACCACGCGGAGGGAGAATGCTCTCTGTCTGCTAACTGGAGTCCTCGCAGCACGCGAGGCACTCTCTCACTTCTTCTTTATGTCCTTCCCTTCTTGTTTTTTCCCTGCTTTCCCTCACCGTTTGGTTAAGCTATAAATGAACAGACGTCAGCTAATAATTTTAGAGAATGCAGACGAGGTGGCTAATCGTTTCAATCTAACTCAAACTTGACACAAGCAAAATTGACACACTTACTAGCTCATTTCCAGCACGTTTTTATTTTTTCAGCCAGAGTAGCATTATTTGAGAAACAAAACAGGAAAAATCAAATCAAATGAAGTGCAAATGAAAGTTAAAGCAGATATCTATTATATTGTGTTGTGGAGCCAGCATTAAAACACAGCTTGAGTTCATTAACATGTATTATTTGCATCATATTTTTTATGTCATTGGATTGCAGATATAAAGGTAATATAAATATAAATGCAAAATAAAAGTAATAACTTTGCCAGTTGGGAGCAAAAAATTATTTTCTTATTCTTATTTTCTAATTCTTATTGTGGTAAAAATAAATTACTGATACACTGTACATAGTCATGACATCAGATAATTAAATGTAACCAAAAGAGAAAAAACAGTAATTTTTACCTTTGACAGCCTTGCCCAAGGACTCTTAATTTGTTTTTGTTTTTTTTTCTGTCATCAACAGTGCTACAGTGGCTTTAACCTTTAGCAGTCTTGCCCAAGGACTCTTAATTTGTTTTCCTTTCTGTCATCTCAGTCTGGACAGGGTTTTAAACCTTCAGTTTTTCATGTGTGTGGTGGTAATGCATGAATCAAAATCCATATGAGCCAGTGAATGCACTTAAACATATAGCACTGATTTATCGGCCTGAATTAGAATGCTTGAAATATTCATATAATATTTAATAAAAATGATAAAATACGGATGAAAATATATCAGTGCATTAAATAAAACATTAATGAAACACCCGTATACACTGCTCTAATACACCATCTGTTTTGCTTTGTTTTTGTGAGAACTGAAACCAGTACTGTGCACTAACTGTACTATAGAATGCTTGCGCTATAGCCTGTGCTCTGCAGGGTTATTTTGAGGGGTGCTCCGATGGCTGTCGTCCGATGACAAAAGCCCTTATAAAGACGTCGGACTGACTGGCAGTGGGAAAAGTGGGTTATCACTGCAACTGCTGAGCCTCGTGACGCTGAATCGTTTGCATCTAGTCAACACCTTCCACTCGTTCCTAGGCTGAGCGGCCACTAGCTTCCTAAAGCGACCTCTGTCTTTCTTGGGTTCTCTTTATGCATCTGGGCCTGGAAATGAGTCTCCTCTCTCCATGTGGCTTATATTATTCATGAGACATTACTGGCCTCTGGCTTGGCCATGCCAGGATTGAACGTTTGCGTTGTTAATGGCTTTTTTCTGTTTCCCAAATCCCTCTTCTTTTGGGGCTGGTTCACTACTGAGGCTTGATATACTTTTAAAGTGGATTGCATTTAGTCCTTTTATTTTTGTTTAATTGGTAAGGAACTCAATTTGAGTGGAAATTTGCTTCAGAGGCCCTGTTGTAGACCTGTTTTTTGTTGTTTATTTAGCATGCAACACTTAATCAAGGAAAACAATACTTTTTTTGAGATATGTGTAAAATTTTATTTCTTAAATTAAAGGATTTTTTAAGTTGAGAGGACTTCCACATCAAGTAAAAGTTCTAAACCAGTGTGTTTTTTTAAACAATGTGTGTGTACTGTTAAATAGCTATTTCTTTTGTTATCTGACCCATTCCTTCTTGATCTATATATTATTGTTTTTACTAGTCCGAATTCAGACAAATCTTTGGCTTCACCAGTTATTGAGACTATGTTCAGGCATGTTATTTAGTAGGAATTTTTTTCCCTCACCCTCAAAACTCTTTAGTCATGCTTTGAGTGACCTGGAACAGTATATTACTATGATGGGTTGCTGCCTTTCTTCCGTTGGGCAAATCCAAAAAGAAAACCAACCATCGCTCTTCTCTGGATTCTTGCTTTGAGAGCTCTTTGTGTACAAGGTAATGTTACAAGCAAGCCTGTTTTTTTGGCATGGTTCCTCAGTTTCCTTTTAATCTGCGGATCCCCTTTTCTACTCTGTCTTTCTTTCTTTCTTGTCTGGTGCGTCCATGGCTTCTCCGAGTCTTCTCGTAACCGCTCTTATGTGCCCTGCCCCTCAGTGGTTAGACACTTCATTTGTCATTGGAAGGATCAGAGGAGGCGGTAAAAATCAAAATAATCACCAGGCAAAGTTGCTAGAAAAAAATATGCCAACCTCAAGATAACAAGACTTCTTTTTTTATGCAGTCGTAGAATATTTGCATTGATGTAGAGTTATATAATTAATATGAAAAATATAAAGTTGTTCTTGTTGGAATAAAGGCTTAATATAAATGGTTATATTATGTTTAAAAAAGATAAAGTCAAACACAAATGTGGGTGAATGTTCTAATGATAATTTTTATTTTATTAATCATTAGTGGTAGTCTTTAGTCTAGTACAACAATAGTTATTGACACTTTCAAATTTAAAAATTAAATAAGCATTAATTTCATTCACTTGCAGTAACAACAGCCAATAAGTACACAACTCTACACCAATCTGCCATTACTTTGAAATCTCTAGCCTAATATTGCATAGGTCCCCCTTATGCCACAAAAACAGCTCTAACACCTTAAGGACTGTACTCCACATGAATTCGGCACCATGTTTTTAACAGCAGATTGTTCAAGTCCTGTATTTTGCAAGGTGAGGCCTCCATGGATCTGACTTGTTTTAAGATCTGTGAAATTTGAAGGCCAAGTCAATATTTAGAACTTTTTGTTCCTGAAATCATTCCACAGCCTTTTTGCAGTGTGGCAGCGGACATTATCTTAAACAGAATAATGCTGTTTTGGAATACAGTTGCATGAGGGGTGTACATGGCCTGCAACAATGTTTAAGTAGATTGAACATGTCAAAAAACATCTACATGAATGGTAGGCTTGTACTGAAATAATTAAGGACAGTCAGGTTTATTACAGTTATCTGCAATTTTAGCTCCAAGCATAAAGATATTGCAATTTAACAAACTAAATTAAATGAGCCCCAATAATAAAATGTTAAGGATGTTGTGTAAAATAGTAATGTTTGCTACTGGAGATGGAAATTGAATTAGAAAAATATAAATATTAAAGTAGGTATCCATTTATTATTATTTTTTAAACAAAAAAGCATTTTAAAAAAGGCTGTTTCCTAATGTCATACACTTTTTGGGTCAGGTGCTGGGTGAAAAGCTAGTGTCAGACACCAGTGGCTGAGTAATGATTTGGAGGTGGTCATCAGGGGAAGGTAAGTGCTACATTTTTGCACGTTTAATTCTGAACCGACCGTCTAAATCCTTTTCCTGCTGTATCTATGTCTTGATTTACTGGTGATATGTCAATCACTTGTCACTTAAATCAAATAAAAATGCAGGCTGTTTGTTTCAGAACTTATTAAACATGATAAATCAACTGACCCTCTAAACTATTTTTTGAAGGATGAAGATAGCTCAGTATATTTTGCACCAGTACTTAAAATAGTACAGCACCTGTTTCCAGTGTTTTTTTTGGCTATTGTACTAAATTCACCAATACATGAAACAACAATTACCATATATTTATTTTCTAATGTTCAGATGTAACCTTCTGTATGGATTTAGAAAAAAGAATCTGCTTTGAGCATGGTGTAAGTTTTTGCAGTTGTTAGAGTGCCTGTTGACTGCTGTGCTCAGGTTGTTCACTGGTTGTTGTGGGTCAGGTTTCCATAGGGGGGCAGTGCAGTCATTTCTTCATGACTCACTGTGACCGTATGGGCATCATTTTGTTTCAGAAACCTTTGAAGTAATTCAATTTATGCCATCAAAGTATTCATTTAAGAATAAATGAAAACTTATCAAGCTTTTTCTAGGTCTTATACAACAATAATATATTAATTCCCTGCATTGGAAAGAGATATGTTGTGAGAGAAGCATACTGCACACTGCAGACCAAGAACTTTTTCAGCTTCACGTGAAGAGTCTGTATCTGGGCCCATGCTTGTTGCATCATTTTTGAATTGGCTTGGCTATGCTTCTAATCTACACTGACCTACCCTACCTTAACTCAGTCCAATAAAGCCATTCCTGAGAAAACGGGGAGGCGAGTGACCACCAGTGCCGCTTGGCGCCCGGAGAGGCCGTGAGGGGGCTGGGGTAAAGACCCTGGACATGTTTTGGAAGTGTGCAGTGGACAGGGGGCAGACAGGACGTGACCCGTGAGAGGAAGTCTTGTGCCCACTAGGAGGAGGATTCATCCATCAAGCCGAGCCCAGAGCAGCGGCTGAAGCCTCAAACAAGTGAGGAGGATTAGCATGTGACTCTTAGGTTTATTACGCATATGTAGGCCTATACGCTCTCAAAAAGAAAGGTTCCTTAATGGTACATGGAAAACCTGTCCATGTAAAGTTTCTTTACACTGATTTGAGAGAACCATTCCTTGAAAGGTACTGTAGTCTCTTTCTTGAGGTTATTTCTTGGCATATTTTCTTTTGGGTAGTTTTTCCACTGTATGTTCCAATGTATTAATTCTGCTTCAGCAGGATGTTATTGGAACAGTAAAATAAGAGTGTAATATCTGTTTGTTAGTTCAACTCGTAATGATTTGACTGGCAAAAAATATATGTGCTTTTACTCTTCTTCTTCTACTCTACTTCTTTTTTTAACTTTTCAAGTACTGGCAATATCACATGATATGCTCAGAAAAATATACTGTGATTCTAAGTTAAATACATTAACCCAAATAAAAATATTCTTGTATTGCCCACCCCTTAAAAAAAGTTTTCTTTTATGAGTGACGCTTACCCCCACTCTCACTAATTCAGTGATGCCTATACTATTTTAAAAGGTAGACAACTTGTTTCTTCTTTTTTTTCTTAACACTGAGTATGCCTAACAGTAATTTGTAGATCTAGCCTTCTCTCGGATTGTTATTGAAGTTGCCCTTTGTTAAATTGGTGGTATCTCAATCATTGGTCTGTCTTTTGAAGCTGCTCTAATTCATCAGAGAAGGTTCATTACTCCAGCATCAAGGCCAGGCAGATCAAAGAGGCAAGGTCGTTTGTGCGGCCAGAGAATAACATGGAGCCAGGTTGGTTAGGGCACTGGACAAATAGCCCAGAGGTCATGAATTAAATTCCTGAACCAGGCAAACAGACCATGGCCTTACGTATTCTGCTTATCCCTTTTCAGTTCACCCAGTGGAAATTTGTTTCGGCAATAAATGCAGATAAATGTGGAAATAGTTCATTTCATCTAAATTATGATTCACTGCAGAAATCATGATCTATTTACATAATTGTATATTGTAATCCCTTTTTTGTTTAATAACAAGTCACATCTATATTTGTGTAACACATCTTTATATGCATGTTTCATAAAATAAATGGAATATATATGTGTAATATACATATAGTAAAGAATTACAATTGCAAGAACATGTGAATAACAAAAACAGACCCAGTGCCACTTCATCACTTCAAATAAACTCTTCCCAAAGCATAATATATTATTTCTAGTTTTACACGCTTTTGGGAACAAAGCAGTGCAGTTTTGTCACTTCCTCTATTCCTAGGGTATTTAAATAACTAAATTCACAGAATATCCTTTCCCCATGCACATGTAAAGACATGGAAATATATGTAAAAAAAAAATGTAACAATGTAAATATATGGACTAAAAATTTAAAACATAAACTCCAATAATAGTGGATCAGTGATTAATTTGGTTAAAAAACAAAAATAACATTTTTCTTGTGGTAATTTTTGTAAACACCTCAAAGTTTAGTCTTAAATGTTAAATTTAAGTGCCTGTATTTTCTGCATCTGAACTAATAATTGAGAACCTGTGGTTTGAAACTTGATGAAGGCCATTAACCTTGGTTTATACCTCTGCTTTCCTATTGTTTCCATACATTCATTATCTTTAATTGCCTCGGGTGTTTCCAGAGCCATCCATGGAATCAGAGAGCACCTCACAGGAGCAGACCCTGGTGAAGGGCACCTGTCCATCACAGGGCATCACACACTCATGCAGTCACTCACACACTGACACCTATGGACACTTTCGCACAGCCAGTGCACCTACCAACATGTGGTTTTGTAATGTGAGGGAAACTCCAAAATCCTCACAACCAGTGACCCAAGACAAGGATTGAACCCAGGATCTTGAGACTCTAGAGTTTTGAGGCAGTGGCCTAAATGGAAAATTCTGAAATTGAAATTCGAAATTACCTATACTTTAAATGTATAATGACTAAACTATAACAACACCGTGTCCTCTCCAACTGCATTCCTTCAGAGTATTTGGAGAATCAAGAAAGTGATGACCTAAACAAATAATTTTATATGACCTAATTCCAAATATGAATGACTTATGATGTTAAATGATGTCACTAAAGCCATTGCCAGTGTCTTGTAAACATATTCTAGGAAGCATGATACAAGATGGTATGGTGCAGTGTATATCTTTAGTTGTAATGTTTGGATCATTGTCACGTTTTACGTTTCTAATTTTACTATAAAAAGAACCTATCATTCCACTATACAGCTTTGTATTTTCTATATTAATCTGTCTTTGTGACATGTTTGTGTGATCTGTTGCAGTTTGAAGGTACCTATATTTTTTGCTCATTATTTGCATATATTTCTTGCTTGTCTTTACATCAAACCTGTATTCTCTTAGACATTTTTCATTGGTACTAAGCTATACATTTAAACATACCTTTTAGCATAAGACTGAAGTATGCACACATGGCTCAGTGCCCTGTGGGTTCAGAGGTTTATGTAAAGTGGCCAGTTGGGGGGTTCTTGACTCAGAGAACAGGGTCTAGGTGCTAATTAACACTGCTGTCATTGGTCCCTTGAAGTGAAGTGAAGCCCCAGATAAGGCAAGCAGTCAGGCTCAATCAGCCATCTGGTCTTGTTCCCTCATCTTGATTGGCCTGCACTGTAATACTGTGTTTTTTCCTACTGTGCACATACTGTGGTTCTTCTACTGTCCCCAGTAAATGTGTGGTGGGATCCAAGGTTTGAGGTAATTAAACTAATGTTACTGACTGTCTTTACTGAGGCAAATGTATTCTAAGTAACTTTGTAAAAATAACTTTGGCTATGATGTATCTTGAAGGTGGGAGGAATTTTTTGATAAGCAAGTTTTTGTTAATCGGTACATCTTTTGTACCAATTAACAGATAGCTATTGTATTGTCAAAAATATTGGGACAGATATTCTTTTTATTGAAGTCAAGTGTTTCATCTAGTCCCATTTCAACAGGTGAATAAAATCAAGCACCTAGCCATGCCTATGTCTTACTAATACATGTAAAAGAATGGGTCATTAAATAGCTCACTGAATTTGAGTGTAGAACTAAAATAGGATGCCAAAGTTGCAAAAGTCAATAATTTTCTTCCCTCTTAGATATTCCGCAACCAATTGTGAGTGGTATTACTGAAAACTGAAAGCATTTAGGAACTACAGCAACTCAGCTACAAAGTGGCAGACAATGTATAGTTACAGAGAGTGCTGAAGCACACAGTGAGTAAAATTTGCCAAAACTGCTTCAACAACAGCAAAAAAAACATGTGCCATAAAACTTACACCACTAAGCACAGTGCCAATTGTTGGATGGATTTCTGTAAAGCCAGGTATTGTGGGTTCGTACCCCGCCACATGTGACTGTCTGTGAAGAGTTTGTTGTGTTCCCCCTGTGTCAGTGTGGGTTTCTTTGTGGGTGGCGTGGTTACTCAAGTGTATCACTAGGTGTGACTGCACCTTACGCACAAGCTCTGGATACACTGTGACCCTGAACTAAATATGCAGTTACAAAAAATTAATGAATGTAGCTACTGCTGTTTTTATATATGACCAACCAAATGATCATAATAAAATAACATGGAGTACAGAGGTTATGTAGTTTTGGGCAGCTGTGTTCACATACTACATATCATCATCATGTGAATATCATAACAAAAAATTCCACTGGTACTTTCTGTACCAGTACAATGGGTAAAAAACACCCTTATGTGCCCCATCTCTTTCACCTTGCCTGCTGTCACTTTAGAAGCCCTTGTGTTATTCATTGTTGTAAAACGTCACCCTGCTGCTTTAGAAGCCCTTGCTCATCTTTTTACACTTAATCCTCTATCATTTTTTAATGGGTAAATGAGTGTGCCAGAAAGGGCGTAGACCCACCCCCTCAGGATTGCAAGTAATGTATCTCCCTACACTTGTGGGAACATGGCAACCTGACCAACATCCTCCATCTCTTTTTACTGACTGTCTGCTTTCAGATAAAAGGCTAGAGCTAAACAATAGAGCTTCCAGTGCCAGTCAACAAAAGCCAGTCTTAAAAATAATATATTCTTCAAAATGGAAAATTAAGGATTCTTTGGAAAAACCAGCATTGGTTCATCTTAATCTTGTGGTAGCAGTACCCTCAATATTTTGTCCCTTCGCTCACACTTTTGGTCAGAAAAATGTATAAAATATAATACAGCTAATCTACATTGAGCTAACAGGAGAATCCAGAATTTGTACTGAAAAACCCAAATGTGGCTACAATGGCATTAAACTTTATAGCCATTTTTTGCCAAAAGGAGTCTGGTTCCTGAACCAGTTCCATCCAGGATTCTTGGAACCTTGGTCCTTTCTAGTTTCCACCAGTTTTGATGGATTTTTTGTCAGAAGGGGCATTGCGGGGTTCCTTGGTTCCATCGCTGCAATGTCTGTATTCAGCAGCAGATCAGGACAGAATCATGGTTTATTCTCTGTTTAAAGTGGGTTCAGTGATACATGGTATACATTTGTAAATGTTGCTATCCTGGTATATGATATGGTAAATGAGATCTGAGCCATCCTACTGAGCTTATGAACAGCTGAGAAAAATAGCCAACATGTCTTGTGTTGCCATTAACACAGCTCAAGAAAGCACAGAAACAGAGCACATTCCTTTTTTAAATTTCCATTTATTTATTTATACAACACATGGCAAATGACCTCTGCTGATGTGATTGTGCTTTATTTGAGACTCTGTGCTCTTTCTGGAGCTTCTTTAAATGAACAGGGCTATGGACACTGTCATGATTTGGGCTGAAGAACCTACTATTCTTTGGTTCTAGCAGGGAATATACTTTTCTGGTTTGTGAACAAAATTATGTTGGTGGAAATGTGCTGAATGGTTCTAAATTAGGTTTGTGGATGAGAACCAAACAAGTTCAATGTTGGTGGAAAAGGGCTATGAAGATATTTTTCTGTGTTGCAATGTTATCTAGAAGACTTGAATGAATTGAGACCACAAATATTTGATCCATCATGTTTGTTTAATCAGTAACTGATTAGAAAGTATTGCAGTGAATGAAATATGTAGCAGCTGCATCATTGGCCATTAGATGCTATAAATGTTTTGCAGTGATAGCATGTCTTTTTAAGTCTTAAGGCCTATTCCCAGCGTATTCCTATATCTGTTCCTCCAGACACGACACGCTGGCAGCTCTTGAGTTATTGTGTTCCAACCCTGGCCAGAACAAAGCAAGCAAAGAGGGGCAGACAGAATTGGGTAAGGACGAGCCCAAAGGAGCGATAAAAAAGCACAGAAAAGGAAAGCTGAAAATCTGCAGCGAGTTACTTGCCGAGCTCTGCGGCTCGTGTTAGTGGGAGTCTGGGGAGAGAGTAGAAGTGTGGTGAAGTTGGAGAGCGGCATGATGGGAGACAAAGAACAGGCATCCATGGCAGACGGCCTTCTCCTCTGACAGGACCCAAACTCTGGCCTGTAATGTAATGGATGAGAACTTCTGCCCCAACCACTTCAAAGGCACTAATGGATCACTGATAACGGCATTATACAGCATTTTTTGGATTTCACTTTGTGGTAGATGCTTATGCTGAAGTGCTTGTCATTGGCTTTATCCCACCATGTGTTTTCCAATAAAACTGTCAAAGTATGTGCTTATACTTACTGTACATTTTAAGAAAAAATATTAAGGTGCAAAGAAGGCACCATAAATGAACCCTTGGTAATTTTGGAAAAGACCATTTTACATGAGATGTGCAGGTTTGAACAACCTCTTCATATTTTAATTAACCAGAAAAATAATAATTAAAAAAGGATGAACATGCTTTTATTGTCACTGTATAATGCACAACAACATTTAACCCATTTGTGCCAATGAACACACACAAACCAATGCACTAGGGGCAGTGAGCACAAACACACACACACAGAGCGGCAAGCAGGCATCCCCAGCACCCGAAGAGAGATTTGTGTTGGGTGCCTTGCTCAAGTGCACCTCAGCTGTGCATGTTAAGGGATAAGAACTTTAACCTCTCTCCATATGCATGGCAGGAATGCCCTTGACCAAAGCACCTAACCCCCAGCTGCTCCCCAGGCGATAAGGCTGCCTGCCAACTGCTTTGAGTTTGGGTGCTCTCTGCCCCTAGTGTGTGTGTGTGTTTGTGTGTAGGTAAATTGCTTACGTGAGTATGTGTGTGTGCGTGTATGTGGGGATCCAATAGGGTTTAATAAAGCAACATTTCTTCAAACATTGTGAACCCCTGTGTTGTCAAGCAATTTTCTGTATCATGATTTAACTACTTTTTTAAACAAGGGTAATATCCTTGATGTTGATTAGACTAGTAAATGTAGTACATTTAGACTCTGTTATTCATTCATATACAGAAAAAAGAGAACGTCCTGCCTGCTTTCAGTGGAAGCGTATCTAGTGTACTTTATGCTAATGCACTTGAGATGTACTTTAATGAAATAAAGATTGGATTTAAGCAGGAGCTGAGTGTGAGGTTCCCAGAGATGGGATCTTTGCACCCCTGTACATGTCAAACAGGGCGTTTAAAGTGGCTGCACACTCTGGTAAATTTTTAATGGAAATCATATTTTTGTGCCCATGGTTGCTATTAGGTTTTATTGCTGTCAGCCAAGCATGCTGCTTGCCAGGTGTCCTCTAAAACAGTAATCTAAAAATCTGAAGACTGGGAGGACATAATCTACTGAGCCATTTGCAGCAGTTTCAGGTGCAAATTATATTTTCTAAAACTGGCACATAAGCCTAAATGGTCAGTTTATGGGCCATGCACATGGTAAATTGCAGAATGCACTAAAATACCATACACTTACAGTTTTATGTGAAGGCTTAGACACCCGTGGACATTTTTTTTCTTTTAATGAAAAATAGTAAACAGAGTGCGCCACGACCTGGAGGTTGTGGGTTCAAGTCCCGCTCCGAGTGACTGTCTATGAGGAGTTTGGTGTGTTCTCCCTGTGTCCGCGTGGGTTTTCTCTGGGTGGATACCTCCCACAAACACACATTGGTAGATGGATTGGCGACTCAAAAAGTGTGTGTGTGTGTCGCTTGTGAAGAACTGATGCCCCCTCCAGGATGTGTTCCTGCCTTGCGCCCAGAGATTCCGGGTAGGCTCTGGACCCAACATGAACCTGAATGAATTTGCACGGGCCTAGATTGGACTAAAGCATTGTAGGTCACCATGTGTTTGTGACTGTGGGCAAGCCCTATGGTGTATTGTCCATTCTGAACCTGTACAGGCCAGATGTTTACTGATGGACACAGGACCAGAGTGGACTAAACTGTAGGCCACAGTGGGGTAGACTGAGCAAGTTCCACAGTGTAATGCCCAATCTGAACCCATACAGGCCATAAGCTACCATGATATTTACTGTGTGCAAACCCAACACCTTACTGCATGCAGGAAATCCAAAATGGCCCCAAAGGTGCTTGATTGCTTGTTGTGTTTGTGCAAGCAACAGTTCTTGCCTTTCTTAGCAGCATATGAGCAGTTAGGTTTGGGGTATTTTTTTGTCTTCCAGATATCATTTGACTTCTGCAGTTTCAGAAATGCCATTCCTTAACATTCTGCATTGTAGAAACAGTAGCAAAAAACACTTTGCTAACTTCTTATTACCGTCCCATGACATTGTGGATGTTGATTACATTAGTAAAACACATAATGTGAAGATCAGATCATTGTTCTGTAAGTATGACATGGTGACAATTGCACCTGTTTGTCATCCATTTGACTGAAATCTTCAGTCTAACCTTCAGTTTAACAGCTAATTTGAGATTTGTCACTCACAGATGTGTAACATTGGTTACTTTCCTCAAAAAAATAAATAACCAAGTGTCAAATTTCTGTCTAATTTGTTGAATTTAGTTCTTTTTATTCGCTTTTAGACAATTTGATAATGTTTTTAGGTCAGTTTTTGAAGAATATCTAATGGTTAAAGGAACATTTTGTTAACTTTTGACCTTAAAATTACAATTTCATAGTCACTATGATGCTTCACTGAATAGTGAGAATAGAGCCTCTGTCATTGCTAGTCATGGCTCAGCACTACAGAAATTACACTATGTAAGTTTTGGAAGATGGTTGAAACCACCCCCTTCATTGATTTCAATACAGTGCTGTAAAAATAAGTTACACTAGGGGAAGTCGTAAGAGCAAAAAGCCTAATCTTACCTATGGTTCCTTTAATATAAGAGATTTTATTCTATTATAGTTGTTCCAGTGCATTTCTTCTGCTCCATTTTTCATAATGTAAAACAATTTCACCTAAGGACTTTTCTTGTGTTAAAATAAGGAATTATACAATTAAAAATTGAGATACCCCAAGATACATATGATGTATCACCCTTCAGAAATCATTATTACATTTATTAAACATTGGTCTCAGTCTAATGTGTCGAATATGTTTTTGACTCCTCATTTACTTATTTAAAGGCAAATTTTATCACACTGTGTTTTATGAGTTTTGACTGGAAATGGTTCATTCCAGCAATGAGGTTCACATTTCACCTCATTCATACGGATGAGTGGTGAGAATTTAGCACCATTACACATATGCTGAGTGACTGTACAAGCAGAACAGCAGAGTTAGTAGCTAGCTGCTTTGCTTATTTACAGTTTGTGTCTTGACTTCTCTTTGAGTACTGATGACAGGCCACAAGCCAGAAGCAGCATGGTAGACGTGTGGTGAGCAAGTTCTGAAAGCCAAAGTCACGGTCTTCTTTGGCACTTGTCTGTGAGAGAACATCCAGGCTATGTCGTTTTCTGAGGCTAAACTGCTTAATTAGATGGTAAACTGGACTGCCTGAGTGAAGTCGTTCTTATGATTTTTCATGTCACATTGTTTCATCTGCACAGTTAAGCTCCTGCTGGCTTGAGATTCAAGAGACCTGAAGAGCAGTTCTTTTCTGGCCTGGTTTATGTATGCTGTTGTTCAGTTATGTACATTTTGAGTGTGATAAGCTTTTCTGGCATTTTCTGTTTATAAAAGTCAACTTAATTCTGGTGGGTGTGGTATTAATTTACTGTTTTGAAGTCTTTGAAAATGGACATGCTTTAGAGATATGGTTATTTTATATGCACCAGTCAGACAAATGATTAAAAAAGACAGATAACAGAAATAATATTGATGATCTTATTACAAAAACACCCCTCAGTGGGTTGAATAACATTAGTCATCTAGGTCTTGAAATTATTTACTTAATGTGTTGAAAGCAGAAAAAAATGGTGATGGTCATAAAGCTTTGGTCATCTCCCTCTGAGGACTTGTGTGATATTGGCAGTATGAAGCAAGGTGAGAAACACAGGGGGTCCTGGAGAGGGGCCCAGGATCGTGGGAACATACTGGTGATCTTGCAAATGGTGAGGAAACACTCTATTTTTTTTTTCTAAAAAATATATTGGATTAAAATCCTGAACTTTGTCTTTATTTTACATTTCTTTGTTTATAATTATGTATATAAATCATATATATATATATATATATATAAGAATGACACTGAAGTCACTTTGAGTTCAGGGTCGTTGGATTTTGTAGAGTGTAGCTGTAATGTCTTCTTTGTCTGTGGTTTGATTTGTAAAGCATTTTATGGAACTTCCAGAGACGTTAACGTGGATGTAAAAACGCACAGAGCCTTTACCATCACTTTTTAATTGGGGGTCAGTTTGGCCAGTCTGTGAACATGCTTTTGTTATTGGCATCTTTGGCCAGGCTCCCAAACGGCTGTGTCAATACCAGAGACGGAAATCAAATTCCTGCTGTGTTTGCTCTTACACTGGATGGTGTGTTTGGTGATGGCAGGTGTAGACAGTGTAGCCCAGATGTAGCTATAGGAGCACACTGGTGTACCGTGCTGATCAGGAAAAATTAATAGTCTGATTTGTTTGAAAAGAGTCATTATACCATTGACCTGTCAATCAATGGTGCAGCTTGGTACTTGGTGTGCTTGATTGGTGACTTATAGCGGAAAGGAAAATGGAAAATTGGAAAAGTGGAAAGTTAATGACACAACATGCAGTTAATGAGTGTTTCACCCTGTTTCTTTTCATACCTCAGAAATGAGCAGAGTCCTTCTTTAAAAGGGGTCATCCAGAGGTTGTAACATTGCACTTGTCTTTTGACAGGCCCACCACTTGGGGGAGTTTGGTAATCACAGCTCTTCCCTGTCCACTCATTGATGGTCAGCCATTCAAGGGGGGTGGGGGGTTGAGGGAGGGAAGGAAAGAGGGATGGAGAAATAGAAAGAAAGAGAAAGAAAAGGAGAAGGAGAGAGCGCACTGGTTAGCAGAGGAGCTCCGGGAGCGGATTCTTGTCCAAACATTCTGCACGCGGATTTGTATTCATTGCACCCCTGCTGCTATTGATATCATTACGCAGGGCTCTCCAGCTGAGAGAAGGGACCCCGGCTGGGCGAATGGGGGGTCATGGAGCCGGCAGTCCTAATGAGAAGTGACATTGGCTCCAGGTCGGCCAAGCATCCACCGGAATTCAATCGGGGCCGCACTTTCCCAGTCAGCGCATTAGATCAAAGATCATTGCCTGCTAATCAAAACACATGGGCTCCAGGGCTCCCCTCTTTCACTGCGCTTTGACGGCAGCGATGGTGGCGGCGGCTACTGGTTCAGAGATGCTCTGCCCTCTGGAAAACAGTGGGCTGCTCTGCCAAGCCTTGTATGTACATAGCGGGAAGCTGAACCTTTGTAGAATGGAACTAGCCTCCAGAAAGATTCCCTCTCCAGAATATGATCTCTTTCCAGGTGTGATTATGTGTCAACAGCAAAAAAAAACACAAAAACATGCACACTCCTTTGTGAAAAATGGTCAAAACATATTAGGCTTTAGTCTTTTCTTTCGAGGAACAGTGAAATGATGGACTAAAAAAATATTAGCGATCCCATTAGCCCCGGCTAAGCCCCTGCAAACAGTCCCACCCAGTGAGATTTATAAAGAGTAAAAGCCCTATCCGGACAATATTAAATTTCCAGGAGTCCTAGGGTGATTTGTTTTTTTACAGGATTCCTCTGTAGTTTTGTCTCCAACTGAATTGACCATGTCAGTTTTTGACAACTTTACCGGCTGAATTACCTACTCTTTTTCACTGAACTCAGTGGTCACATGATTATTTTAATCTTGTCTGGAGGCAAATCTCTCATAACAGGAAGCTAAAACATCATATTGGAAAGATTAGGTTCTTGGACACTGCTGCACACCTTATTTAGCCTCTGAGTGAGCATTTTCATAGATACAGAAAATATTTTATATATTTTATATATTTTTAATATACCAACTTGGCGTAGCTGTTAAAAATTCTTAGGACAGTTCTAGGGAAAAAAAAAAAAAAAAATAAGTGAGAAAAGGGAGATCATGCTGGATGATAAAAGGAGCAATTATAATATCAGCTGCAGGTATACATTCATATAATATATTTATAGAACCAGAACACCAATCATTATCATGTGACATGGTACTAATCGGGAACTAGAAATTCGAACGTTCTCTAGTTTTTCACTGCTGTCCAGATGCGGGAGTTTTAGAGGCATGTAAAAAGATGTCCTACTGAAAAACGAATCAAATCCTAATGAGGCTAGTATTATTTAACAAACCAAACTGTGCATAATGGGAATTAAACATGAAATCTCAGTTAATGAGTTTAGCTTAGGCAATAATATCACACATGGCAGGTCAAATTGCAATCAGTTTTTAAAGATGTCTCTAGATACACTGTGCTGATATGACTGTGACTATATGCAGTAGTCACCAAGAGAGCCAACAGATTCACTTGACTGTGATCTGCGCTGTGCACTCTAGTTGAACTTGCCCTGAAGTGCTGCATTTGGATCAGCCTTCCCTCTGCTTGCCTAATCTCAGTCATTGTAGTTTTAGGAACAGAACTGATTTGAGAAATGCTTTTGAGGGATGAATCTCTTATAGCAGGACCTCCATCTTGCTGAAGGTTGGGATGTGGAGAGGGGGGCTAAGCTGTGGCCTAATAACCCCGCTCTAATCCCATTTGGGCTGCGCCACTACTGCTTCATTAGGTCACAGACTGCACCCGAGCGTAGAGAAGCGACTTTGAGCTTCTGGAGCTCAGAAGCAATTTGAGAAGATCTCTGTCTGCGATGCGAAGCGGCTTCCTTTTTTGCAGAATGGCGTCCACATAGCAGTGAAAATGACATCACCGCTTCCGTGTCCTCTTCTTTTGCTTTCTCTCCCTCCTGTGCATGTGCATGCAAACACAGGGGACAGATGAAAATGCTTCTCTCTGATTGGTACGTGTGGAATAGCCGTGTAAACTGATTTCGCATTGGGACATGTTAGGTCTTCTCCTGTCTTGGATAACGCAAATTTCCAATGGCTCAGTAGGCATGGTTTTCTCTCATTATACAAATACAAATATTATGCTAAAAATATACCTTGGCACAAAGGAACAGATATTTAACACAGATTTATAAACAAATAACGCTTATCTGTGTGTGTATATGCTTGCTTGCTTGTCATCCTTCAAGCCTGCTTTTGGCTGACTTTGCTTTAGGGTCCTCTAGGCATGTGGAGCTTGGGGAGGGGCCATGCTTGTGGTGAGGTGGGGGGAGGGGTAGCCAGAAATATGCCGTGCCTCTGCAGTGGCTAGAGCCCAGAGATGCCAGCGTCAAACCAACAACAGTGTGTGGAGGATGAGAGGGAAAGGGAGGCATAGGAGAATGGGAAGGAGGAGGAGGAGGAGAAGGGAGGGATGCTGTGCTGAAGGGTCCATGGCCCATTAATCGTTTGTTTGAGTTTCCGCCCTGGTGAGCATGTCATGTCTCCATTAGCAAGGGTTTGTTTCCTTCTTTCGCCCGCCTCTAGGCAGCAGGGGGCTCTCACACATCCCGCTCGACTGTTCACTGCTGTCTGGTGCCATGCAGACTGTCTGGTGTATGTGTGTGGGAATAGGGTGGAGATTAATGGCTTTGGGTAAAACAGGAGGAGACGAGAGATGCAGTTGGCTTTTATTTTCAGCAACTTTGTTGTGCAGACTACCATCTGTATGTGTTATGCTACTCATTTTAGGCCTGTCACAATAATTACGTAATCAGTTTATCATACAGTATATGGACACAATTTTCCTCAGTTATTTTCTCTGACCTCATTATTGCCCACTGGATTTACTGGTGTGTTTGTTTACATAGGAACGACCGTCACCAGTATTTCAACACCTCACTCTGTTCTTTTCTGGTTTCCTCTGGTCTCTGGGGACATTATGTAGATTTGTTTGAAAACTGTTATTATATTATTTATATATAATTTATTTATGTATCTTTTATATTCCAATTTCAATGTCTGAATTCTTAATTAAACTTCTTTTTTAGTAGTTAACACCTTTTTAAAGGAATGTAATTGTGTTATTATGCTATTTCATCCTAATTATATTAGTGGCATAATATTAAATGAAAATAATATTGTTTATTGTCTATCTATAATTTCTGGGACAATATATCTACCACAAAATATGGCTACCATGACAAGCCTAATTGATTTTATTCTTCCCTTTCTAATTCAGTTTTAGTTGTTTTCGTGTTGGAAGCTAGTTTTATATACATCTATGGGTGGGATATATGGGTCTTGCTATAATTTGTATGAAACAAATAATTTAAAAATATGAATTTTTACGGTCCCTGGCAGCTTTTCCTCTAGTATCTCGGGTTAAACATCACTGAGCATGCGCCTTAATGAGATTCCATTTTCGAAGTACTTCTGCCCCATTGCAGTGGAACCACTAGAACAGGAATCCAGTCGGACAAATTCCAAGCAAGGTGAATCTTATCTGTGCAGCTTGCACTTTGCCTTTCGGCAATACCACGTTGACCTTCTTCATAGATCCCCAGCAGCCTCCACTTCTCTGTGTGCCCAGAGCTCTGATAATGAGGTTTACTAATCGCCCTTTCTCTGCTGCGGCTGTCTCCTTTTGGCCCACCGTATGACCTGCAGTGTCACTATGTATCTTGATGTTAGTTTGACCTTTGACTCAACCCTCCTTTCTTTCCATGACCTGCCACAAGGCTGCTATTCTGTCAGCATGACCTACTGAGCCTTTTCATTGCAAAGGGAAATATGACCATCCGGCTGGCCCTAGCCAGCCAATTAGCATTGGGATATAGATCAGTGTGGCATAATGAATCAGGGCAAATGGAAAGGTCTCGTCATCTGCTGCCTCTGAGCTGTAGTGAGGTGCGTGTGTATGGAGGTGCGTGTGTATGGAGCATGAGTGCTGGAAGACTAAAGAAGCATAAACCAGACATGTAAGTTTATCAAGGACTACCATAAAATAACACAAACGGGCTATTTCCAGTAGCATCGTAGACACCATCATGACACTGAGTCAAGAAATGTTACGTTCGTTCTTTATGAAAATGTCACGTTAAGTAATTGATTACAACCCATATGTGCCACAAATATTTTTGAGGCATTTTGTACTGAGCCACACACATGAATTCAACTGCTGCTGGAAGATACACCAATAAAAACATTAGCATGTTCTCCAGTCAGCCATAGGCCTACGACACCATGTTTGAAGGGGCATTCTGTTTTACAGCTAGCATTTCATATAGTTTCACGATGTGTAAATGTTTTTCCATCCGCATGTCTACTACAACCAATGGACAGGTATTCCTGCTATCATGGCAACCAATTTAGCGATATGTCAGCTAATGTATACAGATATGCTAGTTGGCTTACAAGCAGTAAATTAGCCATCTAGCTTAGGTTTCTAACAATAATTACATTATTGACTTATCATACTATATTTCCTCAATTATTTTTGCTGACCTCAATATTGTCCATTGTGTTTACCCCTGTGTTTCATTACATAACGTCACAAATATTTTAGCTACTCGCCCTATTCTGTTCTCTGTTTTTCTCTGCTCTCTCTGTTTTGTTGTGGTTATGATGATTTGTTTGATTTGATTTGTTTTTATTTTGTGATGTGTGAGATTCCTCCGGGTTTCCTACCATTGTCCAAAAACAAAAAAAGTCGGTAGGTGGATTGGCGACTCAAAATGTGTCCATAGATGTGTGTGTGTGTGTGGGTGTGTATGTGTCACCCTGTGAAGGACTGGCACCCCCTCCAGGGTGTGTTCCTGCCTTGTGCCCAATGATTCTGGGTAGGCTCTGGACCCACAACGACCCTGAACTGGATAAGCGGTTACAGACAATAAATGAATGAATTCCACCTTAAGAATTGTAGCAGTCACAGGCTCTGCAATGTAATTGCTTTAGCATTCAAAGTGGAACTGGAAATGTACTAGCAAACTACTAAGATATTGCACACTACTAGCAATGTTTCATGCTTGTTATAAAGTAAAAGGATGTAATGCATTTAAACTACATTAACTCATGGTTAGTTTATTAAAGGAGATAATACTGATATTTATGGTTTTATAAGGTCGCTTGCAAAGCCAACTTGCTGGTGATTAACAAGGCATTATTAGTGTGCACTTGAAAAATCTTTTTAAATGGGTATATAACCATACCCATTTGCCTTATCTCTCTTCCGTAATAAGAATTAAGACACCCTACCCATAGGCAAAACAGAGGGGTCTTTAAATGTGATGTAATTGCATTATTATACTTTTATATTATAACAAAACCAGTGGCATAAATTTGTCTTAAAATGACAATGATATCATTTATTACAACAATTTTTAGGGACAATTTATCCACCACTAAAACCGTGTATTGTATCTTGCCTTACTCTCTCACAAGAGCCAGTATAGGAAATGTGATCGAACACCACTACTGCCTTGATGATAACGTAACATGGTACCGGAGTGCCAATGGTGAATTAACATTATCTTGATAGTTCCCAGTAACATTACTGGTAGTGACAGGTTATTCTTTAGACAGCACATACCATATGTCTGTGATGAAACCTTTTGTCTTCATATTATAGGTGACATAAAGAAGATTTTGTCAGTTATTTAATCAAAAATGCTAGTAAGCTGGAATGTAAATATGTAAAAATCTGTAGTGATTAGCGTTATGTTAGCAGTATATTCACAGAGCTCACACTTCACTCTTATTAAATCTACCTTTATTCCACTAACAACTGACAAGCTTATCGAAAGTTCTTTAGCTAAGATCATGGACTTAGACTCTAAGCTCTGTGTCACATGAGGGCAATACTTAGCAGTGGGGCCACAGAGTTTCAGAGTCAAGAACACCTCTTCATAGGGTTCAGTGGACCCTCAATGGGAATACAGTCACACCTGTCATTTTGTAAGCACAGCTACCTTAGATATTGATTACTGATATGCTAGTGGCTCCTCTGCTTGACTGCACCTGTCTCCACCACCTCTTCATGCACTGGCAATTATTACTTAACGTTGGGGGAGTCAATCAAGTCAACCATTACTCAAAGCTTTGACTCAGCGTCTTACTTGAGCAAGTGAGTGTTGTCCTAGGATGTCCAGTTCAGCCATCCTGGACCATTATCTCACTTTAAAAATGTCTCTCAAGCTTTACCGGTGGTTCCCATGGCCAGCCCCCTCACACTTTGGAAGTCTTGTTCGAGAATGACTGCCATTTTTTCATGCCCCTGTGGACCAGGAAAAGTGCCATAAGATCCCCTGTGAATCCACTGTTTTCTAGTCACACAGTGACAGAATCAATAGTTTACTAGAGTGGAAGTATCATCGGCTGTGAGGTTCCATTTTTCACCTTGTCGGACTGAAACCCAGCTAATGTTTTCCCATGTCTCTGTGTGCTGGATTGATATCTGTTGCACACTAGAGGATGGAGCTGTTGTCAGGATGAAGTCTTCAAGTTTGATCAATATGATGCATTTAGAGACTTCGATCCAAAAGGGTGGGATTCACTTGCTGTAGTACACTACAATAGCTGTACAGATCTTTTTGAAAAACATTGTTGGGACATTTTTGGGATCCTAAATTAGCCATAAAACTTAATATGTTTTAAAATAATCTTGATTACATTGTAAACTATTAAAGGGAACATCATTCATTCATTCATTCATTCATTCATTCTTACTCTGTAACTGCTTATCAGGTTCAGGGTCGTGGTGGGTTCGGAGTCTAGCCAGAATCACTGGGTGCAAGGCAGGAACACACCCTGGAGGGGGCGCCAGTCCATCGCGGGGCAACACACACTCACACACTCACACCTATGGTTTAAAATCTCTAATTATGATAAATAATGTACATTTATGTTCCCTAACTAAAGGTACTTAATATGTACTCTTGATGGTACCACCACAGTGACAATGTAGGGATCTGGAGCCTACCAACCAACACACTAAAATAAAACAGTCCAATCATGTTTATGTGGTCTTCCTAAGTCAGTAACAAGGGTTAAAGGAACATTATGTAGTATTTTTACCTTAATATTACAGCTTTAAAATTAAAAGATTACCTAATGTTCCTTTAAAACAAGATTAGAATTAATCCACTTTTACGTCTTTAAACCGAGTGAAACAAACACAACCAGCACAGAGAAATCAGTTTAATCATGTTAAATATGTCAAATAATAGGCCGGAGAAGAAAGAGAAGCAAGTGAAAATGGCTAAAATCCAGAGCTTCTACTCCTTATTCTTCACTCCTGGGCTATTGCCGGAACTGAGAAGTAGCTCTTTCTCATTTAAATGAGCAGGTGCTTTGAATAGGACTGTTTAGACAGGAGGAGAATGATGCTTTGGTGTATGATCCATGTGAAAGACTTTTCAATGAACTCCAGAACTGTGTTTATTTATGGAGAAGGGGTAGAATATGTCCCGTTTAGTCCAGAAATATAAGATGACCAGTTGACTGACCAGTGCACCCACTAGAGGTGTACAGTTAAGAGAAGCTGGCCAAAATAGCCCTGACCAGACTAAGACAGCACACCAAACAAAATGCTAAAGCCTTTGATAAGGTTGACAGAGTGCAGAGGGAGTTATTTATACCACAAGCATCTACTTACCGTCCATCGAAACAGATAATGAAGATGGTCTGAGAGAGGTTGATTAGCTCAGGCCCATGCCAAGCCATATTCCATACCTCTCATATTCCAGCATGCATTCCGCAGAGCAGAAGCTACTTTGTTAAGTACTTGTTAAGAGTGTTATTATGTAGGATGCACACAAGCATTGCCTCTGTGAGGGATCTCTCTCCCTCTAGAGAGAGCGTGGGAGGAGAGTGGATAACATTATACACCACTTCAGGCACTTTGATCAGTGTACATTAACTGTCCTCTGCAGAAGAGGTCTTGTGTATATTACAATGACAACCAAAGTTATTATTAACATGTCCACAGCTCTATCAGTCCTACTTTACAAGCGATTGTACTAAAAACAGGAGACATTAGCACATGCCCTTCAAAGCGTAAGGCAAGAGGAATAAAAGTGTTTATTGACGTGAATGATAAGGATTAGTTATGTCTGTATAAAAGAGTTTAAGTACTTTGTTTGGTTTGATGATTTTGATGTCTCAGTTTTAATGCATTTAGTTCCTTAACATGACATATATGGTACAGATACCGTTTTTAAACCTTTGGCATTCTGTGAGTGTTGGGAAAGAACAATAGGACTGAACTGAGAGATTTAACCAGCAATTTATATTTGGGGTCTGTTTGGCCCCATTCAATTTCTAACATCTAAAAACAAATGATGGACATGGATGCTTCCTATTTAATGAGGCTTCTTGGTTTAATGGGAATAAACCAGTTCCCTTCTCACATTTACTCTACATCCTGTACGCGTCAGTGATTTATATATCTCCATATTCTGATCCTGTTTTGTTTAAAATGTGTTTAGGTAAAATACATTAATGAATAGTAAGTAGTAACATTTATTTATATAGTACCTTTAAAGCAACCAAAGTTGCACCAAAGTGCTTTACAAAAATAGATCATAAAATAACATAGACAGAATACACTGGATAAATAATATTAGATTTTGCAAATAATTTCTTTTTTTTTTACAATGAATTTTGTCTGTGTTTAATGGGGTCTTTTATGGTCTATTTTGGTAAAGGTTTTGGTGAAACTGAAATAAATGTTGTGTGTGTGTGTGTGTGTGTGTGTGTGGTATGTATGCTTAGGGAGCAGTTTTATTTCATAATAACTGAGTTTTAAATTGCTGAGGTTAGTTCCACCCCAAGGATCAGATTCTTCTACACTTTTCTTAATGATTTGCTTTTTATAAATGTATTAATGTTATAATAATACAGTATAATATAGTAAGTTTTCTTTTTAACTGAAGCAGTGTATTTAAATCAGCAGTGAAGCAACATGTTTCATCCATATTTAGCAGACGTTTGTACTTTTAAAACTGTTGTACTTCCTTGTTTTTATCCAGAGCGGTTTACAATAGAAGATAAATATAATGGTTAAAGAGGATGAATGAATTAATTTTCTGTCAGGGTATTGGTGCCATTATAAAAGAAAAAAAATGGCAGCATTATTTATCTTTCTTGCCCCCCCCCATGTTCTGTTATGCATATCATAAATGTCAAACAATGCGCTGATATTAAAATATACATTAATGGACCTATCTGCTTGGATCTCACAAAGCAGTTAGCATCATTTTCCCTTATCTATCACGATTGCGGCCTTTCAGCATAAAGAATTTCCTTCTAAACATGTCCTGGCGGTTGATCCTCAAAAGCAGACTAAACGAACACGGAGGATTTTTCAAACATAAGTGCTGACCAACCACCTGTGCTTTCATCAATCTCGGCCAGAGTCAAATGAATGAGAGATAAGCATGAAACTGTATACACGCACACAGATAAGACCTAAGCCTTTGTAGAAATTACAAAGTGGAACAAAAGGCTTCGCTTGTGATATCGAGCACCTCAACCTGGCCCTCAGACACAATTTTTCTCCACACTTTTCCTTGCTAATGTAATCGCTTCTATTTGTCTTCCTGTGATAGTGTTTTGACTTGTCATTCATCTGCATTCCAAGCCCAGGGCTGAGTCAGAGGACTGGACTGCAACCGGACTGCCATTTCTCATAATTCCATCCATCAAACGTGAAGCTGGAACCACACGCTCTCCTCCCCCACACTTAGGTTGAGCCAGCGTACTCAATCTTCCCAATGGTAACTTTTTCACTCTGTTTTGAGATGTAGAGTCTCCTTCTGATGGCAGCTTAGATGTTTTTTTTTCTCATTAGAATATGTGCAGTGAATGAATAAAAATGAGGCAATCACCCATACACAAATTTCACAGTGTCATATGAATGATGCTTTGTGCATCACAGTTGGATAGTTTTGAAACACAAATAAACCAAAATTAGATGTATATCTTTTTATCAAAGAACCAGACCTGCAGCCTCTGGTGAAAGTAAAATGAACACAAAAAGCATCACAAATTCATGTGTATACCCTAGGGAGAATTTAGGTTTGAAAGGGTTACAATGGCTAGTGGATAGGGATTCTTTCTGTTTGTACACCTCATTTACAAAAGTCCTTTTCAGTCAAGCATAAATGAATGACTAAATGAATGAATGTGCAGCATTATGTTACACAGAACAAAGAAACTGCTGGTCCAGAATCTAGTGAGAAAGCACAATAACAGCCCCTGCCCTGACTTCATCACCAGCTTTATGCATTTGTAGAATGAAGACATAATTATTTTTGCAGTATCACTAGTAAGTGGGTAATAATATGGTAACTCTGTGTTAAGTTGCATTTGTGCGTAGATAAACCATCATTTTTTTAATAGTTGTTAATACATACTTATCCAGTAGTGGATTCCAGTAAGTGGAATATTAAAACAGTGCAGTAGTCCTGCTGAAATTACAGTTTTACAGCTGTAAAATGCAACCTATGCAATAATGTCAAGTAAAATCACACCAGCTCAAACACATCAGCGAGTGATTGGTGTAGTAGGTGAAACCACAGCCTCCTACACAGAAGAGGATTAAAATTCCTGTGAGGTTTAGTACAAATCAATAAGAACTGATGAGTCGGGTTCGATTCCCTGCTCAGGTACCACTCAGATAGGTAAGAACTGATGTTATCAGCTGATGTGAGATGCAGTGACAGAAAGACAGAAGGGGTCAGAAACAAAACAGAAACAAATAAATGAATATTTAACACTAATACCACCTCATTTCGGCAGAAGTACTGCACCGTGTTTAAGGTAATGACCCTAATATAACACACCTAATTATAGGCTGTAATGGGTAAATACAATACACAATTACCATATATTTTACAGAATACACCATGCACAATGTGGCCTGTATCAGTTTGTTAAACTGTTATGTTACATATAAATTCCTTTGCTGTAAAATTAGCTTCCATATAAAGGATGTGTTATTCCCCCCCCAAAAAAAAATCTATATAAAATTACAATTTGACCCCAAACTTTTGCACACGGCTAAAAGATGTTATCTTTACGTTGCTCATCATTACATGACCGCTCCGCCCCTCTGAGAGGGTTAAGAGGGAAAGCAGTCCTTAAAGTGTGTGCCGCTTAACCTTGACCCACGGCGGGCTCTTTTCAAAGTGTCTGTGTGTGACTGCAGCTGCCCCCCTCGCCACTTCACAGAGTGTTTACATTCTAGCGAGAAGTCTTTATCTTCTCCAAGCCTGGGATCTCTCGCCGCGAGTTTACACAGTGCGAGCGCAGACACACAGTCTTGCCGTCTTTCCATCTGTCTCTCTCTCTCTCTCTCTCTCTCTCTCTCTCTCTCTGACACACACACACACACACACATACACACACAAGTCTCCCGTATAGACGGGCAAGAGAAGAGAAAGCTGTCACACTCTCATCCATCTTCACTGTTGCCGAGGCCAAGTTCCCTTTCTACAGCATAGCACTTTGAGGCCAACAGACCTGTTTGCATACACACTCTTGAAACGTTATATATCTACAGGGCTGGAACTATTTTTAGGGTTAAAACGTGTTTTCTCCAGTCCACAGACCAGGACTGGACTTCTGCAATATATCAAAAAACGTGTTTGTATCCAACGTCATTTAACTGGGCCCTTTGGAACATAACTTTATTCATGAATGTTCAGAAATTCTGTTTTTGTTATCAACTTTACAGGGTCTGTAAATATTCTCAGAGCAATAGTAAAGTACAAATGCTGATTGGTGTGTGGGCTTGTCTGCTGAAAACATTTCTGTTCTCCCTTTGAGTTGTTGAAATCCAACCCACTCTTTATATGAACCCTGCATTACTGTTGCATCACATTTGATGAAAAGCACAGTACTGTTAAAAAGTAAGTATCCACCAGTTTAAAAATATACTTCATTTCCACTGTTTCATTGAAATATTGCCTCCTTTTCAGAGTAACAGGTTTTTAATTGTAATCTAGTCAATATGCACTTTTATTTACATTATTTAACTTTATTAGCAATTGTAGATGCATATATATGAAAGAAATATACAAATCAGCTGGGGTGTGTATGGGCAGTTTCTTGTGTGAATGTTGGTGTCTCTTTGAAGGGGAACATAATATCAGTGACACCTTTGGGAACAGCTTTTATTGGGGTAACAGCTGTAACTTTTAAGGCTGGGAGCATGATGCTGTTGAAGTGGCAGTAGCAAGCAAAGGTTTAAGCACTGATCATTTTAATACACATTGCTTTGGAGGATTTTGCCTTATTAATGTTTTTAAAAGACTTCTGATTGGAGTAAAACGAAAGGATGGTCTCTGACTTTTGTCCAAACTGAATATATCTTATCATCGTAACTGTAACAGTGCACTTATGAACCAATCATGTGCTTTGCCTGCAGATTGTGAAGACATGATTGGCAGAAGGGCTTAGGCATACTTGTCATGGTCTAGTCCTGTGGACCTTCAGTGGTGTCATACAATCAGCATGTGACTGGCTTCCATTGCCCATTCATCATGATAGGGCCTCTGGTATGGATAGCTGAGACAGTGAGTTCTCTTCCCTGTTTGTGTTCTCACATAGCAGTCTTGTTTATGTCAGGCATACATGACAGGACTCATTTATGGGAATGTTAACATGGCACTTGGATTTGCAGCTGCTCAGCAACTTGTACAGATAAATTTATTCAGTTGATTTAAAGTTGTTATTTATTTAACGTTTTTAACATTTATTTAATTTAATGTCTAGTCAATGACAGAGCAGCCGAAGCATTAAAATGGTGGCTCAGACACTGTGTTGGTCGTCCCCTAGTCCTTCATCAGTGGACACGGGAGTTCAGCAGTGGCGCTGAGGGGTTTCAAACCCCCTGCAGCACTGCTGTGTCTGATCCACTCGTACCAGCACAACACACACTAACACATCACCGTCACATCATAACATAAGCAAAGCAAACACAATGCAACAATCACAATGGCACAGGGCTCTTTTGTAGCCAACAGCGTACAGTCGCGTCAACACAGAAGCATAAATCGACCTTTAGTGTTTTCGGGGTCCTGACCATTGAAGAACAGAGTGAAAGGAGGCAAACAAAGTATGAAGAGCAACAAAGTGCTGTAATATAGTAATCAGCGCTGATTAAATGGACAATGGGTGAATAAACTGAGGTAATTTTAACGTTGTGACAGATGTATATTTACAAGAAACTACACAACAGCTTCAACTAATGAATAATATTAATACTTACATTTGTAGCAGCCACTCTTAGAGTTCATAACATCTAGGTTTTCAAGAGATTGCAAACACCTGCAAAGTTCGGTCATAGAATTTCTTTCCATTTTATTTGTATTTATTTATATACTTTTCACACTCCAAGAAATTGTATGAACTCTAAGTTCATACAACTTCACATCAAATCTCAAATGTTAATGTTTCTCTGTTCTAGTGGAAAGTTTGTTCTTTTTTTTTGTTTTTTTTTTGCCCTTTTCTCTTTCTCTATAATATTGGTAGATATTTTGATGGTTCTGAGGTTGTAAGGATGGTTGAGACCACTGGAGGTTCTAGCTTGTGTACCACTCTAGTGAACCCCATGCCTCCGCCCCACCCATTATTCCATTATTATTATCTTCTGCTTCTTCTTGAGCTTCTTCTTCTTCTTTCCTCTGTTTTCTAAATGGGCATCTAATAGCTTAGGCATTTTCTCATCAATCATCCAATGCTATCAACCAAGAGTCAAGTACTCACAAACTGAAATAATGTGAAATTCTCAGTGTATTATGAGTGAACAGTGCTTGATTTAGTTGAATGTCATAATGTCACTGTTTATTTTACTTATTGTTTTAGTACTTCCAAGTTCGAAGTGTGGTATTTAACAGATTCCCCTGCTCCCCCTACATCAGGCTTGAGGGAGACTTCACCTACCCCACCCCCCTCACTATCTCAGTGTGGGTGAAAAAAGAGGCAGGCTGTTCTCATAAACATATCAGTGTTTTATCACAGTTACAGTCATCAAAGCACTAAACTCAATCACTGCCGAAAGGGATAATTCATATTCAAAACTTAGGGCAACATGAACCAAGGTGGGGTTATAACGTAAACAGAAGCACATGGTAAAACTGACAGGAAAATAGACTGCAGGGAAACTGCATTAGGACATGAAACAGGGAGCCCGCTCACAATACTTAATTAACTTGACATGTAAATTTTCCCTTTTTTTGGTGTGTGTGTGTGTGTGTGTGTGTGTGTGTGTGTGTGTGTGTGTCTCAATGCCCCCAAGCTGCCACCTGACACAGTATCACCCTATGTGACATCCCATGTCGCCTATGCCTTAAATCCACCACTGGTCAAGACAAGTGACAGTTATTGACATATATACGTTAAGAAAATGAGAAGTGAGTCTGTGAGCATTCTACAGTGGTGTATGTAACAACAACTACTAAAGAAAAAAAGTCATATTAAGGATTTGGATTTTTTTATTTGTCTGGATTATAATTTGGTTACATGTTATATTATCATAGTAAGTGATACAAGCCACCTTAGAAGTTTGTCTGGTTTAATATATGTTCATTTTATTCAAGTATCAATTGCTGATGTTTTAAATAAACCCAACAGCGTGGAGTTCATGACTGACCAGGGTGGGGTTTGTTGGAACACAGCCTTTCTGTTTATTAAATTTTGGAAATCGGGGCTCACAGAATCTAAAGAGTGTGTTCTGTTGCTGACGCAGTCTTGCTTTTCTTTCCAGCTGTCTCACTCACTCTCTGTTTCTCTTTCTCTCTCTCTCTTGTATTTGTCCTGTTATATGAAACAGGCAAATCTGGGTATCTTCTATTTAGATTAATCCATCACTTGCATTCATGGTCCTTTCAAGTGCTTATTGCACATTCACAGTAAACCAAAGTCAGCAGGAAAAATGCTTAATGATACATGATATGACTAAAGTATCTGGAAAACTGCCCATGTGATATTTCTTCTAAAGGCAATGATATTAAAAGGGAATTGTCCCCCTTTTACTGCATTAAAAGCTTCTATTCATCTCTAAATGCAGTTCCACAGTTCCATATCCCAGTGCCCCTCTACCCCTCTAGACAACACATGACGCTACGCATAATGACCTTAAACTCATGTGGCCAAGCATCCCATATTGTTTTATTATTTTTTCAGGAGATTATATCGGCTGTACAAGTAAGTGTTAAAGCCTTTTATTTATTCATTCATTCATAGTCTGTAACCGCTTATCCAGTTCAGGGTCGCAGTGTGTCTGGAGTCTACCCAAAATCACTGGGCACAAGGCAGGAACACTTCCTGGAGGGGGCGCCAGTCCTTCACAGGGTGACACACACTCACACATTCATTCACACACTCACACCCATGGACGGTTTTTTGAGTCACCAATTCATCTACCAACGTGTTTTTGGACTATGGGAGGAAACCACAGCACCCGGAGGAAACCCATGTGGACACAGGGAGAACACACCACACTCCTCACAGACAGTCACCTGGAGCGGGACTTGAACCACAACCTCCAGGTCCCTGGAGCTGTGTGACTGCGACACTACCTGCTGCGCCACCGTGCCGCCCATGTTTAATATTTGAAACATTTAAATGCTTTAAAACGTATTTGTAAACCTGACACAACAAATATAGCCATAATATGTGCACCCTGAGTTTGGACATTATCAGTGGTGTCTGAAGGAGCCACCCCTTTGCAGTAGCGTGTTCTTTGCATGCTCTCATTGTCCATCACTATGATGGATGGAGTCTGCTGTTCACAATGTGTGCATCAGAGGAGACAAATCCTCTGTCAGCAGGACATGGACGACGGCCTCGGCACCAGCCCATCTGCTGCGCTTAATTGGAAACACAAACAGAAAATATAAATTCGTCAAGCCAGAGAGAGGTTGACAAGCCGGGTGAGAGATTCTTCACTCGCCTGGCGAGGTCTTTTGATAGTCCAGGCATATTTATTTAACACTGGGCTGAGGGCTGGAGCGATGAAGGGCCTAGTTTGTTTGTAAGGCAAATGTGGTGCTGGACCACCAGCATGTAGAGAATAACAGTGCCCCCCTCAAAGAGACACACACAGACTCTGCGCTCTGAGGTGAGTAAGCGCTCTTGGAGGGTGGCAGCCACGTTGTTACCAAAGCCAAACAATCTGTCACTGATGAAAGAAGACAAGTGGGTAATTCATAGCATGAACATGGCTTTTGTTGTTTATATCATAAGTCATATTTAAACCAACATCAGGCCACTACACTCTCACTGTCACTGTGGTTGTACGTTTTTCTGTCACATATGTATCCTCAATGGAATGTATTCTGTACCTTTGGTTAGACTTATATTATGTTCTTTTATTTTAATCAGTTCTATACTGAAAGATTACAAATATTCACCTCTTTTTCAGGAAAAGAGAATGTAGTTCACCTTTAATGTAACTTTAGTGACCAATAATGTACCTCTACTGTATTTTATTCTGAGAGTGTTATTTCTCATATTAAGCAAGTTTGTCCACATTGACATATATTATGTGAAAATTAATTTACTGTACGGGATTATGTTTTATGTTTATGTTTTCAACACAGCTGAAAGTTTGAGAGGTGAAGTTGGCAGGAAATATTGGGGGGTAAGCAAAGTGCCTAACCACCAACTGCTCCCTGGATCCTTGGATGGCTGTTGACTTTTCAGGGCATGTAGGTGCTTACTGCCTAGTGCACTAGTGCCTGTGTGTGTGTGTGTGTGTGTGTGTGTGTGTGTGTGTGTGTGTGTGTGTGTGTGTAAGTGTGTCTTAAAATCAAGGTCATATTCACAATATGTGAATGACTATATATAGCTAACCTCAATTTTCAGATATGCTTAACATGCTCCTTCAAATATGGTAAGATGGAAAATAAATATTTCACTAACTAGTTTTGCGCAATGTTCAGATCCATAAGTGTTCCCTTCTGTTGTTCATAGGACACTTATTATTACAGTGTTATTAGGTACTATACTATATAGGTATAGTGACGCTCACACACAGCTCCAGGGCCCTGGGGTTGTGGGTTTGAGCCCCGCTCCGGGTGATTGTTTGTGAGAATGTCCAGAAGCATCCATAGGTAAATGTGTGTCTCCCTGTGATGGACTGGCGCCCACTAAAGGCTGTTTCCACCTTGCGCACAGTGACCCATAACTGGATAAGTGGTTACAGACAATAAATGATTGATTGGTTGATGCACCATTATACGAGCACTCCTGATTAATGTCTCTCTTCACTTGCAAGAAACTGAAACAGTAACCACAATATTCTGCTTATTTACCAGCTTCATATTCAAATTATCATTTCCACCTTAACACTAGAAGCATCACGCTTCTTTGCTCCAGACTTGGAAGCACAGAGAGTGTGATTGCTCTAACTGATTCCAAGCGCCATGCTGATTTCCCTCTCACACCAAAACCAACACTGTGCTTGGAGTAAAGTAAGTCACAGCAAAGTCAAATTAACACCCGGCTCTTAGCGCTTCTAGTGTTAAATGTGTCACTAGTCAATGCTGATGTTATCCTCCTTACATACTTTCTCTTCCACCTTAAATGTCATTTTAGAAGGACAATGTTTGCTTCTTCTTCTCAGTTTTTGTTTTGTACAAATGTTTATTTCCACCTTAAAGAGGTCAGTTTCTAAGGCTATATTGGTGCTATTTGCCAGACTCTAATTTGGACTTGCTGTTCCACCTTAAAAAGGCTACCATGCAAATCTGAAGTAAACCTTTTAAAAACATGTCTCATTTTTGATTTTCTTTGTTTAAAACACAAAAGCCATGGATTTTTACACATTTAACAGTCGTTTTCTCCTCACATTTGTCTTAAAAACTCACTGAAAACATAGACTTTAAACCTTTTACACCACTGTAATGCCTCACTTTCTTTGTATAAAACACACCAACCACACTTTACACCTTTCACTGCATGTCAAGATCATGCGTGTGATATATTACTATTCAGCACTAGTATATGTGTAAAGATATTAAAGAAATCTTTAGTCCCTCTAATTGTTTATTTCTTAATAGTAGCTCTTTGAAACTAGAACTTTCTATGGTCTACAAAGCTCTGTGTAGACCGACAAACCAATGTCTGTTCCATTCAAAGATGTCCTCTCTCTAGACCTGCATGAACCCTGTGTGACTATACCTCTTTGTGCAAGTGCCAACATGCACTTCTCCAGCCCAGAGGGCACACACACACACACACACACACACACACACAAATACAGAAACCCCGAGATGTTAAGTTGTATGGATTGAGACAGCCAGACAGACCAGAGCGATATTGAGTGTTGGCATCCTAGAGTGCTGCTTTCGGTTGAGGTGAGTCACGAGCAACGCTCCATCTGACAGCAGTGGGTCGTGACTCCAGTGTGTAGCAGGAGGGAGTTTTATTGATAACATCAAATCACACATTGGTCTCTTCTGAGGCTCCTTGCTGTCTTGCATGGTGAGCAGAGGCAGGTGTTCTCGAGTTCAGACAGTCCTGAGGCCAGTGTCCCCACAAGAGAGTGAGGCTTCCAGACCCCTGCATTTAGAGAGATCAATAACCCTCACAAAACAGCTTGAGAAACGTCCAGGGACGGGCTCGTATCGACCTTTGGATTGGTGTTAATAGAGCAAGCAGATAGAGATGGTGTTTTCTTTAGGCAGTGCTGTATATGTTTACAATTAGTGAGAAGGAATGCCACTGTGATGTGAATTTGTGAGCAGAAATGTCATTGCTAAAAGTGGCTTGGTGTTAATATTAATAGCAATGTCCTCATTAGGAAGTACAATGATAGAATTTAGGGTGGATTAGCATATACATAACAGCTGAGGGAAATAAGGCCTACGCTGACAGTGTGTTCATTAAGTCATAGGGAATGACCAACTGCGAGTTAATTGAGCGTGAATCTAATCCTTGGTCAAGAGGTGTCAGATTCATCAATATTACTGACTGTCCAGCACCATATCAGATGACAAAACATGGGTGTTTTTAGGATTTTTTTTACTTAAAGGTATGAATTCTGCAGTATTTTCAGAATGCATTATTTAGAGCCATTTATAATTGACAAGAATGTGCTACTGAATGAAGGCATAGGCAAGTGACCTGGGAAGATTTGAGTGGAGTGTACACTCAAGTCCAGTACTTACAACCTCAGTCAAGAGATGCTGGAGATGATTTTAGGAACTGGAACATAAACAACAACAACAATAGGGTGTTTTTAATTATCCTTCCTTAGTGCACCTTGTATACATTGGAATTAAATATCATTCTTCTGGGTCACAGTGCAACAACATAGAAGAGTAGCACATGACATATGAATGGACATACATGAGAATATGAAAGAAGAATCGCAGAAGATATATTAAATAATCCAAAAAGTAATCATACTTTTCGTCTGTGACACGCTTTCATCAAAATACCACAGGGATCAAACCTGACAGCAGCATTCTCCCATCCCAGACATCAATTTGGGATGAGCTGGAGCTGGAGTAGCTGTACATGAATTTAGTGCAATCACATATTCACAGAAATTTGCAATTTCTAGTGTAAAGCTTTTTCCAGAGGAGCAGAAACTGTCCAGTGAAGCCACTATAGTTTGAACATATTGAGTTATAATAAACAACTACTATAAATTACCACAAGTTCATCAGGGACAGTCCCTCATAGATTTGGAGAGACTCATTGACCTGTTGTATTGGCAGATTATGTCCTCTGGGGGCACTGCAGGGGGTCAGTCTCCAGGTATTATATTGATTCCATGGGCTGCATACACAGGTTTCCTGTAGAGGTCTGCAGGTCCTCAGATGTTCTTCTCCAATAGATCCATGAACCCTTGCCAGAATCTCTTTGCCCATATTCCACACTGGATAGCCTCTTGTTTGCGGGAGTATGTGCACTGCTGTCACAATCGTGGTTCACCCACAGCTCTTATAAGACCACATTACTACCGCCTTATGTCACTAATGATTACTGATAGTGAATGACGCTGCCCCTATTTATTCTGCTCTAGTTTGTTGTGTCCAACCAATATGTGATAAATCAGAGCAAACACACGCATGTTCTGTCAGGTACCTGGAGCGATGGTCAATGTATTTGTAAGATTTAAATAATCTATCTTTGCTGTGAACAGCTCATGGAATGAAAGTTGTTTTTAATCTCAATTTCTTTTTTTCTGAGTAAAACAGACCAGGCCTGCACTGGTCAATTTATATGTAATTTAGCCCCCAAAAATGTCCCAGCTGTACCTTTATGGGAATGCGTGACAAGAGAATAGCAAGTGAGAGTGATGCTGTCAACAAATAATGAGAAAGACAGAGTCTGAAATGACGCAGACCCTCTACGTAATATCCACCCACCCTCAGAGTAGGGAAGGAGCCTCAATGTGTTCCATATGGAAGACAAATGCAGGTGAAAAGAACTAGCTGGGTGTAGCAGAGCACCCCATGGGCCTCTTACCTTTTCCCACAGACAGCCTATAGGTGGAGGGAATGGGGTGCCTTATCAGCCCTAATGATTAGACAGCTGGAAGCCATTTTCCAGACCCATCCAGGCTAGATTAAGCTTTGAAACGTTCATTGGCCTATCCAGCCAGTCCATGACAAGGACAAATGTATGCGCTTTGACATACATTAAAAAATCTGATATGACTACATTTTACATCAATGCCATTATTTCACCCTTGGTTATCTCTTGGCCTTTGATTTTTCACCCCGCTATCCATCATATGATCCTATTTGGATCTCATGAATCACGTTGTGGGAAGCATAATGATGAAATGAGTTTGTGATTAGCGATGAGTGTTGGTTAAATGTGACTGTTGTGGTGATGATGATAGTTGATGAATAAATTATTAAATTTAATTTATCTTTTGTATTAGCTACTATGGTTTGATTGTTATTCATTTGGTTTTACTGGTGGAGAAAAATATATACAATAATTTTCTTGATCACAATATTTAGCTGGAACAGGTAGATTACACCAATAGTGGCACATTAAAAAATGAGCATAAATTAAGTTTACTTAAATGGGTTGCATACTGTGTAGCACTTAATGTATTTGCAAAGGTCTACTTATGCTCTTCATGCAACAAAACATAGAGGTACTGACAATGTATATACACATGTATATTTTTCAATTCAGTTAAATCAAGTTTTCTTTTTTAACTAGTTCAATTATTCAAATGACAAAATCACAAAGATAATTTTGTAATATATTCACTGACCAAATTGATTGTATTTTACAAATGTTTTGAAACATTCCACAATAATCAGGTCAATATCAGAGTTATAAGAAGGAGCCTCTATAGCAAGTGTTTTCAAGCAAAGTAGTGTTGTGTCTTGTTTTCATTTCAAAATGCAAGATTACAAAGAATTTAGGCATTTCACCTAATGTCATTAAAGACTTAGGAAATCGAGAGAAATATCAGTCTGTGTTGAGCGAGTCTGCAAGCCACTGTTGAATATTTGTGACCTTCGAGCCCTCAGATAGCACTGCTTTAGAAACCATCATGCTACTGCCACTCTGAGCTCCTGAGTACTTTGTAAATCTGTTGTCACTTAACACAGTCAACTGCTTAATCAAGAAATGCAACCTGAAACTTAAGGAGAAAAAATACATCAATTCTAGAGGTAGAAATTAGTTCTCTGGGCCCAATCTCATCTTAGATCTTCTTAAAGATGAATAACAGGTTTTGAATTTTATTACAAATTACAAAAATCTCAACTTTCTTAAAACATTGGTTATGCAAAATGCTCAAAATACAGTGTTGCATTTTGGCAGCTCAGGAATGTTTGTCTACATAATTCTTTCACTTTTAAAGATGTGTTATATCATATTTCACCTGAGAGAAATTAAATAATGCATGCAAGATCAGTTATATTATTAAGCAACATCATTCAAATTATGTTTGCATTAATTAAATAGGCTCATTTATTTAGATTGTTATGGCCAGTATATTTTCGTCAAACTGAGACATGCTTCTCATATCAGTTCCCTTCAGCTCTGACAGGCTTCGCATGCCTCCTGAGTTCAGCAACTCTCCCTGTTTCTCACCCTCTCAACACCCCTGTTCCAGCAGCTTCAGGCCTGGTCTGGGTGCTGAAAGACTCAATGCGGGAATATGTGGAGGGCCTCAGTTCCCATCTCCGTTCAGCCATTGCAGAGTTAGTGTTATGCGCAGATGCTGCATGTCAAGGGCGTGATGCATGTCCCTGTTGATACGCCAGACGTCTTTACATGAACCAGAAAACATACTGTCTGTTGGAGGCTTGGCCTAATTCAGTGCTCCTTAATCGCTCACTTGCAAGATCTGAGAGAATGGTAGTGAGACCTTTCTCTATCCTCTGTTAAAGGCAACATCGATGATTCTAGGGAACTGCTGTTCTCTCCAGTTTGTTTATGTTTGGAAGCTCAGCGTCTTTTGAGGTAAAACAGTATGTTTCAGGTAAAAAAAAAACTAAAAAAAACTGTTGTTTGTACTGAAGTTTAGCTTGTCTGTAGGTTTTTATTCACTGGTTGAATTACAACAGAAACTTATTTCTTGTTTGGTTTTGTAGCTCTTTTCGTCTGTGTTTACTTTTATGTGGTTAGTTGTCTCTTGAAAATCTGAAACAGCAAATGTAATTCAGTAATACTCATCTATGGAGCAGAAATAGGGCCATATCCTCATTTCGGTCAATGCTTTTCAATGTATATTAAAAAAAAGACTTCAGGTGCCTTTTCATTGCCATAAGCAGAGAGAGAGAGAGAGAGAGAGAGAGAGAGAGAGAGAGAGAGAGAGAGAGAGAGAGAGAGAGAGAGAGAGAGAGAAAGGCTAGCATATTGCACAGATACATTTTTTTTAGCCTTTACAGACACTGCGGCTTCGTAGAACACAGCCCACCAGTTTCCAATACACAAACGGACTGGAGAGCTAGAAAATGGTGTGGCCTTTACGCCACAAAAGAAGGCAAGCCAGGGTCCACAATGTGTTTGGTAGAAAAATTCAACTTGACAAATGTTGGTAATAGATTATTACTTACATTTTCTTAACTTACTCATGTAAGTGATGTATGAGTTGGTATGTAACCATGGAAGCAGAAAAACAAAACATTATGCCAAGTTAGCAAGCTTTGTTTCCAGGCGGCTAGCCTGCTCATACCTCAAGCCACGTCTGATACAGCTGTCTGAGAGGTCGGAGCTCTCTGGGAGTGAGTCATTCTGCATTTCTAATGATTGGGCTTTGACTGCTACAGTTCAGCCTGAACAAACTTTTCAAAGCAGCTGTGCGACTCCCGCAGCAGATAGATTTGTCTCCAGGACTCTTCCTTTTTGAACTAGTCATCCATCACTGGCTGGCTGTGTTTCAGTACATCTTAATAAAGTAATCCCCCCTTTCTCGTTTTTTTCCCCCCTCTGCTTTGGAATGCTCTTGTTCTTTCTGTTTCTCTTTGCTCATTCAAGGCACCCCAGTGATGATTTGTTTTTGTTTCAGATTCTGGGTTGAGAAGGGCCATGGCTTATCATTAGTCCAACTTGACTCTGTATCTCTTTTCAAAATCTTCAGTTTGTGGGCCATGTGATACCTTGAGTGCTACAGAAGAAGCTTAAAGTGCAGCCAAAAGAAAAAATTCCACACAGTGCAATATTTGTATAAATGAGGAATCATTGCAGTAAAATATGAGTGGAATGGTTACCACAAAAATGTACGTGCCAAAAGCCAACTACAGTAAGATTCCCTTAAAAACATGTTCCTCTGTCTGTTTTTGAATTTTCATTTTTTATGTTTAATTCCAATGGTACAATGTCCTTTTCTTTAAATATAGACTATCAATGACTACTGTAGAGGCCAGGCATTATTAATAATGCTAACCCCAAACAATCATGAGTCAGAACCTGTGTTGTGGAGGAATTGCTTTGAAAATTGACCCTGGCTTAAGACATCTATTTAAAAAAAAAATCCATGGTGTAATCTGTCTTGGCTTACACAAGCATGTTTGTCTGATCGAAGGATGCGTGGGGTGGGCATGGCGATAAATCAGACGTTAAGCAGTAGGACTGAGGCTGAGGGGCTACGAGGTTAATGAATTTCTCTGGCCTGTGCTGGGGGGACGTCGATGGGTTTCAGGGGTGGATAAGACTGGCCGCGTAGGAGCAGGTAGTCCAGAGAGGCCCCATCTATCAGATCAAAGGCGTCTGCAGAGAAGGTCACCATGTTTGGCCGAAGACCTGCCCAGAGAAAGGGAAAAAGGGAGGGAGGAACAGGGGAAGAAAAGAGCAAGACTGGGGGATGGAACTAAGAAACTTCTGCTTTCACTGCTGACTGTCATCCTGCACTGTCTTTAAGCATGGTCTAAAATGTGGGCTCTGCGTTCCCTGAAAGCAGCTACCTGAACATTTCTAGGACGTCACTTGCTATTGTTTGTGAATAGACTGCTTTGGCTACAGAATCTGACTTCTGATTGCACTGATACTATAGAACCATTGTATATATTTTCTTGCAAAACAAAATGATAAATATATAGTGAAGATTAGTCTCCTTGCACTAAAGAATGTGGCTGTATTTCTCTGTATGATTTCTGAGACAGTGCAGGAAGATATTCAAACACTAAAAATCTTTTACTGCAGTCATTATGTTCTTGAAGTAGTTGTAAAAAAGGCACTATTTCCTGAGCTCTCTACAACTTGTGCTATATCAACAGTCTCATATTTATATTCCAAATTTGCTCAATGACTCAACACATCCCCCAGCATTTATGTCGTATTTGTCATATATGTATCTGGGAAGCTATGAATAACATTAGACACCACACAAACCTTTAAATGCAATGTATAATATTCACCATTCAATTGGAAAAAGTATTGATTAATATCTGTTTTTGGAAGTATTAGATGTACATATAAACATTGTTTTTGTGTAACATATAATTGTAATTTTAAATTCAAAAATTCGCTTGCTCCTTTACCATTTTATGGTAACTGTTGCATATTAGGGGTGGCACTGTGGTGCAGCAGGTAGTGTCGCAGTCACACAGCTCCAGGGACCTGGAGGTTGTGGGTTCGATTCCCGCTCCGGGTGACTGTCTTTGAGGAGTTGGTGTGTTCTACCTGTGTCTGCGTGGGTTTCCTCCGGGTGCTCCGGTTTCCTCCCACAGTCCAAAAACACACGTTGGTAGGTGGATTGGCTCAAAAGTGTCCGTGAGTGTGTCTGTGTTGCCCTGTGAAGGACTGTCACCCCTTTCCGCCTTGTGCCCAATGATTACAGGTAGGCTCTGGACCCACCGCGACCCTGAACTGGATAAGCGGTTACAGATAATGAATGAATGTTGCATATTATGAATATTGTTTGAATGTTGTAATGAATGTTTGAAAGTTACTATTATACATCAACCAAAAGTCTTTAAAATTTAGTTATACACTTAATAGAATAATCTAGAATAGTATAATTTAGATTTTCAGTGTAGCAACCTGACACACTTATATTAAGTGATGGGACCTTTTTATTTACCTAAGAGTAGTGTACAGCATAATGATTAACACCACCACCTCTTACCAGGGTTCAGTTACTCATCCACACAAGCACACTATTACTATGACAAAAGAGTGTCACAATAAGTGTCTTTGGGCAGAAGAAGGCCATGATTAAAGTGAATGTGCAAGACACACAATGTAAAGTTCACCACAGTTACTTCTGACTAAATGTCTATGTGAGGTTGACTTGTAACACAAATACTAAATAATAAATAAAAAATAATTGGTTGTTGATATTAATATTCACAACAAATAAGTTTTACTGCCCAGAATGTCAATGTTGGTGCTACCCTCCTTATTAGTCTTGCTGAGTTGTAGTGTAGTACAGCAACGTGTGACTCAAAAGCAAACCCTGTTTTTTGCAAAAATTGAGTGGGTTCTAATATATTTAAGATTTAGGATGTTGGAATACAGGTCAGAAAAGCCTTGTAATCCATGAGATTTTAGATTCAGTTTATAGGGAATTATTCATAGGTTAGACAGTATTATATTCTCCAGTAGCAAGAGTCTTCTTGTTCTATCCAATCGAAGGAATGAAGGTCATATCCAGGTATTTAGGACTGATGATTCATATTTGTAGTAGTCTGGCAGAGTCAGACATGGTCATGTAATGAAAACATCTGGGGAAAAGTATAAGAAATTTGGTTCTAAACATAGGACCTAGGATGAGATCCAATGCTGTGAAATTTCTAAACAAATCCTAAACTTGGTGGGGCACCAATATGCAGGCTATGGCGTGCTCATCAACAATGCCTGATAGTCAACAAGTCTATTGTTAGTTCATTGACGAAATCTAATTTATCAAGTCTTAAAAAATCCAAATAAGCATATACATGAATTTTGCAATAACAGTAATCCCTCGCTACTTCGCAGTTCATCTTTCGCGGATTCGCTACTTCACGGGATTTACATGTATTAGACTAGGTCTGTAGGTGACAAAATATATCATTTATAAGTATTTCTTACTTTACAGTACATGTACTGTTCATGTCCACATCCGAGAGAAATTTACTTACGCTAAATCACAGCTTAGGAATTACACTATTAAATAAACTGGTAGGATATCACATGTAGTTTCAGCTGAAACATTATAAAATGACTTTAATGCAAAGGGTGGGTTGTTAACAGTAACAGGGAGGGTTTTAAAAGTCCAAATACTCATTAAATACATAAAAATATCTTTCCTCTACTTCTCGGAAATTTGTTTTTCGTGGGTGGTCTAGGAACGCATCCCCCTGCGAAAAATGAGGGATTACTGTAACACAATTCATGTGAAAAAAAAAAAATCTTTTGCCTCTAGCAAGTGGAAAAATCCTTGTAATAATAAACAACAGCATTTTGCTAGCTAGCATTTTCTTTGCTTGAACTTTATGTCACACTCCTGCATGTCACACTCCAGAGGAATCTGTGGTAGATTTTAATAAGAGCATAGCCTTACTGGCATGAGATGATTCTCACAATCCAGGACAAAATATTTTAACAATAGGCCATTAGATATATATTCTTGTTAAACGGTGTTCCCCAAGCAGCATGTCTTCATTTTGATTTGTACTTTTAACTGACAACAGTGATAACTTTGTTAACAAAAACTATGATGAAAAGTATAATCTATTTCTTACAATGAAAACAATAAGAGAACTAAATAAAAAAACATATTTGAAAATGAGGACTATGACAATTTATTACATTAGTCATCCAGTAATATTAAATGATAATGTGAAAGACTGATAAACGAACCATTTGATTTCTGATTTGAAAACAGAATATAGCTAAGGACATTCAAACAGGAAAATGCTCCTTCTGTTAGCTGTATGTAAGGGCAACGAGGCGCATTCACTTTGACCTTTTCCACTGCTCCTTCTGTTCACAGTGCTGCTGCTCAGACAAGTCTGCAACCACACTCTGAACCCATTTTTCACATGATAAAAAGAAGACACTGCAGTTTCTGCCCCTATGTAACAGATTCAATTCTCTGAGCATCTGGGTGTCACTTGTACCAACTGTTGGCCAATGATTCATCGAGCTGAAAGTCTTGGACTTGACTCAGTCTTGGTTTAACATGATTTTAAATATATTTTTTAAAGTTATTTTTTATGAAATATATTAAGAAATAATACTTCTAAATATAGAAACCTATTAAAAATACATGACTAATTTTAAATTTATTGATTAATTTTCTTAGACTAAAACTATCTAAAACTAAAAATAAATACATAAAATGTTACTAAAACTAATACACATTTAGTCCAAAGGCTAAGACTGAAACTATCCCAAAGCCAGCCTCCAGAATTTAAACTGATTGACAATAACATCAAAGAACAATGCAAAATAAACATCAATAAAATACTTTTCACTTAAGATCTTTTAGATTTATTTGTTCTGTTTTCTATGTACAATTGTATTTTATTTACATCCAAGTAATTTATGATATACTGTATTTTTTGTTCTTCTGACAATTATTATTAAGTGTTCAGACGTCTGAACGAGCTTCTTCTGTTCCCCTACAACAAAGAAAAGAGATCTATGCAAAACAAAGGTATGTATGAACAGAAAAAGACAAGCTAACGAATATTTCAGTTAAAACAATCAGAAGCTTTATAATACAGGGAAAATAAATACTATTAACAAGGAGAAATGTGGTTACAATGAGCATTTTCCAAAATGAACGTCTGTACCCAGGCATATTCCTGAATAAAGAGAAGTTCATGTTGAAGCTGTACGTTTGTGTAGATTTAAGATGGTCATCATATAAACTCATATAAATATAACATTTATATGAGTTTATTATTGGTTTCCTCTACTATTGTCTACCTGGCAAAAGTGTAACTTGTCCATTACAGCTAGTATTAGCTGTAGTAGTGCTGTTAGGATGTGCTGATTTCCATTAAATGGAGTTTGCTGGGTGTTGCTGATGATGCACATCATTTGCTTATTCTGTATTTACTGTGTAAAGTTAATCATGTATTTCCTAACAGTCACTTTAGCTTACCAACGTGTTTGACTGGGTGATCAAAATTCCAAGCGAACACGTACGATCCCTGAATGTGTAAAACTACTAAGTGCATTCGTCTGCGCCAACTAAAAGTTGTACTCAAAGCAGAGGTTGTGAATTGGACATGAATGTGCTCATTGATCTAAAAGGCTTTTCTTGGACTCGGGTTGTAATGTTGTTGTACAAATGGTAGAACTGGTGGAAAGTCAATAAAAAAAAAAAAAAAAAGTATAAACACTACATTTTGAAGACATAAAAAACTACATATTTTTCCTCCAGGATTTCAGAGTACAAAAAGAGCATAACACAAAAATCAAGATGAAAAAAAAATTATAAAAATTTACTTTTTCTGTCTTTCTTTAAAGAAAATGCTTTTGTCAGTTAAACTGGGCAGTTCGACGTCTGTCCTTCGGTTACAAAGGAATTTAATGATATTTATTTAATTTGTCTTCAGCCCTGATTTACAGAATACAGTATGAAATTCCATTCATCATTACTGTCCATACTATGTGATAAAAATCTGTCGTTTTTCCTGCCTTCGAACACAGCAAACCTGCTGCGCTGCTGAGACATTCATTGCTGTTTTAGCCAGTTTGTCTTCTTCAATGCTTGTAAGTACAATGTTTGTGCCTGAATCGACAATGCCACGATTGCACAGCGGTGGAGAGCTTAGGAACATAAATATACAATTATGCATTTGCGTCACAACAGTCTTCCCTCTGCACTTTGTACTTTGTAAGCCAGAATCCAGTTAGCTGCCCTCATTCCATTCGGGCATGATGCTTACACTGTGTACAGTATGGTACTGGTGGGGTGACAGAGTGCGGGGAATGCCATGAGTGTACAAGTACTCGTTCCCCTGCAGGCTGCCACTTGGCGACTGGATCCCTGTTCCAGGGCTGCATTGACGGCCAAGAGTCTGGTGTGGCATCGAGCCCTGGTACATGGCATGAGCATCACCTATTTGCGGTGAGGCATGGCCCGCCACTCCGCTCAGCCTGGACACTAGCGGTCCAGAGGTGAAGTGGGCAGAGAAGTGCTGGTAGGGCAAGCGTTCCATCGGCTGCATGTTGGTCACAGAGCAACTGCTGTAAGGAGAGACGCCAGCCCAGGTGTTGCAGCTGATGTCTTCCAGGCTTGGCTCGGCACCTTGTGAAGCGCTTGCGTACATGCATGCCTGCCGCTGTCCTGACTCGGTCCGATAGGGGGCGCCGGCAAGACCCAGGCTCTGAGGGTAGCTGACAGGACGGTAGTAATGGTCATCTTCACTGGAGGAGCTCTCCATGAAAGCCTTCTTGTAAGAGTGGTCTCCTGTGTGACAGTCGTCTTCAACTAAGGGCAGAGGCAGCGGGCAAACAATGAATAAAAGCAGCATTACTTAGTTTGCAACATAAGGCATGTTAGATTTAAACACTCACCTTTTCTCTTGATGCAGTGATAGTCTTGACTGTGCTCATGGGGCAGTGGATAGGAGCTGGACTGGGGTAGCAGATCCTGGGAGGTACTGGTAACGCCATTCTCACAGGAGTATTGGGAGCTCATAGTACTTGGTGTAGGGATACCCTGAACGTCCCCACTGAACGGACTCTGACTTGTGCCCACTCTCTGACGCACCGTGCTTCGAGGAACCACCGGGTATTCTTTAGTGCTGAAAGAACAGACAAGGATTTCCTTAGCTTCTGCCATTAGCAATGCTTGATGTGCAGTCTTTCACTGCTGGGTCTCTGAACAGTCTGAATGGTAACTAACCACATCCGCTATCAATAGGCACCACTCAGTCACATTAGGCTCTGAGCCATTTGCCAAATCCATGGGTGAAAGACAAGGATCTGTTCTATTCTGGTTAAACTGTGAAACTCATAAAGGGTTCCCCCTTTTTTCCATGCTTCCTCTGCTGTTTCTTTGGCACTTCGGAGCTATGGACCTTGCTTTTGGCTATAGCTCCAAGTCCTAACTACGAACAGATCTGCTTTGTCTCAGATAAGGCAATGGTTGAGGACTGAAAGGGGAGCAGGACCTTTGACCAATGTGTGATAGTAGAGGACAAAGTTAGTGCTTCATTTACACGTTTGCTTATTTTCTAATGATGAATCCATGCAGTTGTGCTTTTGAGATACATTTGGTTTTCTTGCAATATTATGCAAGAAATATCAAACATCTTGATTTTAATGAGGTTTATGGGGTTTAAGAAAGAACTGCGTGTGGTTTTAATAATTAACTTATTATTCATTTATTGAATATCATGCTGCATGCGAGGTTAAAATCTGCATAACATTTTCTTGAACCTCAACAGAAAGCTACCCCTTATAGCTTCTTTATGGCACACGTGTAAGTACGTTCTTCCGTTGGCTAAGTGTAATGACAGACAATGTTAACTGAATCTTTTTTACTACTCTTTAAGTATTGCTCCGTTTAGAGCGGACAACGCCTTTGTTGGCCCGCTGTGAGCCATAAGACCAGATTTTCTGCTTTGAAAATGTGTTTTTCCACACTGTATGGACGCGTGTTATACAGCAGTCATCTGGAGCGAATAAGAGGAGAAGCCATGTGGTCTTCGCCTCTAAAGGACCAACTCCATCCTGGCCATTGACAATTGTTCAGTATCCATTTAAAAAAAAAAAAAGCCAAGACTTTGCATGAAACTGAGATGTTGCTGTGGTTTCAAGGCCAAGCCAGATCAGCCATGAAAGCCATCGGCCCAAAGACTGGCTCTCCTTCAAGAACTACACTTACATCACAACCTTCCCATTAGGAGAGACAACGTCTTTCTGAAAACAAACACTTCTGGTTTGTATCTGAGAGCTTGTTTGTTCTGGGTGTGTGTGTGCATTGATTAGCACAGCTCCGTTTGGTGATAATTAGGGAGCTTGTAAGATTGTTGGCTCTTCCTGTAAAGCCTGGCCTATCTCGTGGTGCCAATCAAGCCTCTTGTCAGGGATGCCCTTTCAGTTAGACCTGTGTATTTATGGCGCCTGTATCTAGCGGGAAAGTACTTACTCACACTTATGGTCTGTGGAAACAAGTAAGGCTACATTCAAGTCTTAACCTCCAGCTTAGACCAGTGACTAGCTGTAGATGAGGAGATCAGGGCATGAATTCTAGTGTTTTATGTAGTTAAACAGGTTAAAGCCAAGTAAAATCTGTGTTATCATGGTCCTTCTGTATATTTTGGCAGCAGCTGAACAGAAATTCATATTCAATAGTCACCCAGAAGCGTATTTTAGAACCAGAAGTGTAAGTAATGTGTATATTCAAAGAATTCACTCTTAAACCATAACATTCAACTGAGGTTAGCTTTCACCTTTGTTCAAATGTTAAATGCTGGAAACCATTTTGAAACAAATTGATGGGTAAATATTAAATATTAATCTTGCACATATATGAGTACACTTATAAAGCAAAGTGTTCAATCTGAAGTTGGGTCCTGCTTTTCAGAAGAGTACAAAATTACATAATTTTGCCTTTGCCTTTTTTTTTTACCTTTGCATTCTTGACATGCGATGCAGTTCCATATCATCACTGCCACGAAATCCTTTGGCAAAAGGGTTGTTCTCAATCTTCAGCTGCGTTATCTGCAGAAACAAGCAACAAATCAATGAGATTAAGAGGATTTTATTCAGGCACTGGAAATAAGCAGTTAGTTCAGAGGCCATGAGTATAGATGTGCTTTACATACTCAAAATAATAATAGTTCTTTTCCTCCTAACTGTACATGACAAACATACCTTAGTTGCTTTTTTCGAAAGGGTTATGGGTGAAGGTTTTGTAACTCTTCAGTTCATCGAGTCATAGCAGAAAAGAGAAACCTCTCCAAGACACTTTTGCTATTTCTTTAGCCAAAGAGCAATTAATAACTTTGTTTTGCTCTGAACTGGGGTGGATAAATTGCCCTGCTGTGGAGAGTATAATGCATGGCTGAAATCTGCCCGCACTGTGGTTTGTTTGATGCCCGTCATGACTAAAGGAACAGCCGGCACTTCTGTAGAAGACGAGTTCAGTTTGTAGCGTTTAGAGTTTGAGAATTTCGACGCTTTTCTACGTTGCCGAGGTGTATTTCAGTATGGACACGTGCGAATCAAGAACGGTGCATCCAGACGTGTTTGGCTATCATCCTCTGCATACACACAGGTTTTAAGTATATAATTAAGCGATTTCAGTATCCGCTCAAATTATTAGTAGCTACGAGGGTTGTTTCGATAGTGATCTGATCAACAGCGTGTATTTCGTTAGGTTCATTATCGTTGTTGTAACTTTATGCCGATTTCGAGTTCAGTTTTATATAGGCCAGTGTGTTATTACTGTATTGTTTAACTGTTTAATTTGATTTGGATCCAGCGCATTTAACAGTGTCCCAGTGAGATTTCTTTTAACCTGAAACTTTTAAGCGACAGCCAGCGGTCTTTTCCGCCAAGTATATAGTACAGCAAACACGGTTAAAAAAATCATTACTTAACTAACTCTCTTACTATACCTAACAAAATAAATCAGTATTTAAGTAGCTAAGAGAGAAAATAAACTCGCTGAAAAAAAATTATATAAATAAGTTCGCCAAATGACTCGAATTTCTTCTGAAACGCTGTATATCAATTTAATATGGATATAAGAGGAAGTGGATGAATATAATATGGCTGAAGAAAAACAATTAATTATTCCTCTAAGAAATTGTTATCATCATATATTGCATTGAAATTATTAGATAGATAGATAGATAGATAGATAGATAGATAGATAGATAGATAGATAGAACAAATATTTGATATCAGACCTATGCAGATAGTATTATAACATATATTCTTTAGCCCTTTAAGTTTAATTTAATTGTCTATTTATCCCAATTATATACTTGACATGGAACAGAAATGGGAACGTTACACAGCTTCACTAATGCTGCACAATCAGACCTGGTTTAGAAACACGTACTGGATGGAGGTTAATGGGACTAGCCGAGGCTCTGATGTGTGTGCGGAGGGCTGAGCAAGTCTGTGACGGGTGTGTGTGTGAGGGAGAGAGAGAGAGAGAGAGAGAGAGAGAGAGCTGGAACTGTGCTCTGCCTGGCGCTCACTTCAGACCTTGTAAAAGATCTCCATGTTGGGACGAGCTTTTAAACTCTCGTAAACGCGCTGAACACTTGGCACACGGATAGTGTCTTTCAAATATGGTCATTTTCTGTCGGCTACGCTTTTAATGCCAGCAAACAGATTGTGAATTTTTGACCACGGTGCGATGAAACGAATTTTAGAACGCAGTCAAGTAGCAGTAGCCGAGACTAGCATGATGAAAAACTTTAAATAAAAACTTCACAAACCAATGAATGCCCCGTATAGATGTAAAAGTAGCTACTAAAACCAGTTAGAGACAAATAAGGTCTGAAAGTTCCTCAAGTTCTCAATTCCCTAAAGAAGGTGCGGTTTTTCTGTTGTTCTTAGTTTGCTCTAAATTTTAACGGTAAAAACAACAAAAACAGAAGTCCTTGACCGAAAAAAAAACCGAAATAAAAGCGAAGAAAGAAGCAATTATGCATTACAAAAATTTTGGTGTTTTCTCACCATTAGAATTAAAGGTTCTATGCAATGAAACCAGTCATAAATTGAACAAATAAATATGGTGGATAATTAAAAAGTAGAAAAACTAGCTGACAAAACAAATTAATGAGTAAATAAACATGTAAATAAGCAGCTAACGAACAAACGAATCAGTAAATAACCAGTTAAACAAGATGTTTGATATGAAGAACAATGTATGTATAAATGAATGGACAGGTAGATAAATAAACAAACAAGGTAAAATACATAACTCTTATATTGGTAAACGGTTATAAGAGGAATTGGACTGCTGGAACCCATCAGTTAACTCGCTGAATAAAATCCCTGTTAGTGGTTTTCCTGACTGAGTTCTGATTGGCTACTGTCGCATTACAACCAGCTGCCTCCGACCGCTCATTGCTGCAGTCCACAAACCAGCACTAGCACCTGTACCAGCATCAGAACCAATACCGAAACAGCAGCAATACCCAAACCCACAACGACCTCAGTACCACAGCCAGCACAAACACCGGCCTGATATCAGGACATCAGCAGTTCCGAAACCTCGACACCAGCACATTACCAGCAAACACAATCCCCGCACCAACCTATGACCACGATCACCAACTGGGAAGAGCAGCGTTAGTGAAACAGACACAGTAACTTCTCCAAATGCGCGTCGCAAGTCGTCGGTACACTGACCGGAGGTCACTTACAAATGAAGACGAACACACACAACAGCGCTGCACACTTCACCCTCCGGACACTCTCAGTCATAGATCAGCAGAAATCATCAACCGTTTCTGCAGCCATGCCTCTACCACAAATATAACGATTCATCTTCACAAATGAAACCGTTTAGTCAGTTTCCTCTTCTTGAGCCGCCAGTGACGGAGTGGAACCGAGTCAGAGTCGTTTCAGTGAAATTCAGAGAGTTGGATTTCATTGATTAGAGCTTGTTTGACCAGTGCAACTTTTTGAGTAAAATTTCACATCTTCCACATTGGCTCGAGCGTACGACATCTGTGTTGATACTGGATCTACATTCACTAATTACAGTAACACACGGGTATTGTACCACTTTATTGATCATTTAAAAAACTTTATGTGACTTCAGCACATGTTTTTGGATGTTTTAATGCACATACTGTATTTAAAACCGTTCGTCTCAATTTTCAATTTTTGCGTCTCAAATGTTTTCTTGCTTTTAAAACTAAAGTAACTAAATCAAATTTACAGACTGATTGTAACTTAATTAAAATATAATTTCTAAGGTAATGTATGATTTCTAGAGTTTAAATAAGCCAATATTTCTAAGTTTACATTTCTTTTCTGGGAAATCAGCCGGTTAAAAAAAAAGTAACCGGTGAGAAACTTTGCTGTAAAGTATTTAGGTAACATTTGCTTTACTCGCGCTAGACACCAAAACATCCCGGATGAAATCACCATTTGAAATGCATTTTTTAAAGTATTAGAACTTCTAGAGCTAAATGCTAAATCATTCACCTCTACGTAAACTCATGCCAGAACGTGTTCTAGTCCAACAAACGTTCTATAATTTTTGACAACTACAGAACACGTTTAAAGTCGTGTTAAAACTAACATTTTGCACCTGTTCTCAGTTACAAAAAAATAATCTTTATCTGTTATGGTTCTACAAAGGAACATTACTTTTACTCTCGAATTACAGGTACGTATAACTTGGCTTGAATACTCCTCAGCGAAGCATATTAGAGAGAGAGAGAGAGAGAGTCTGAAAATATATAAAACTCAAATTACGTTTAGGCCACAAATCAAATATTATCAGCTCATGCTAATGAAGCCACACAGCCAAAGAATGAATGAGACCTTTACTCCCTTAATTAAGAGCAGCCTTAAGAACCTGAGTAAATTAGTCTCACTGGCTCTGCCTACGGCACCAGTCTGGACTGAGTTTCCCAAAAGCCTCGCATTAAGATCATCTTACCTGTGAGTGTGTTTACATTAAAGCTCGATCCACAGTTTTATTCACCTTCTCAATTCTAAGAAGGCTTTGGGAAACTCAGCTTTGGAATACTATACACCACATCAATTTACTGATTCAGTTAAAGAAACGTGACAGTGCAAATAATTTAACAGCGTAAACGTAACAATGAGAGTTTTCTTTGTTATGTATCACAAATTTGTTTATATCATTCTTCTCTACTATGGTATGCAGGGCTAGTCTTTATGGCTTTTGAGTGTTGGCCTAGTTGGAGCTGCAATTTCATCAGTGGTTTGAGCACTTGGAGTGCTGCAAATGATTATGCAATGGCCAGACTGACCAGCGGTGCACCAAGTCACATATTAAACGGTCAAATCTATTTATTTGTGTCACTCTGAGGTCATCAAACGCGTCCAGGTTTTTGCGCATGCGCATGATCATGTACACCCATGCACAAAGTTTAAGCACCCCGTTTAGATATATTTTATTTTCTGAGCTTTTGACTTTGTGTTTATCTGTAAATAATAATGCACAGTTTTTAGGTATTGCTGAAATTAACATATTTAAAATGTTAAATAAGCTAAACGTTTACACAGAACACATTATATTTTATTATATCATATTGTTTACCTCAGGGGTGTACAAACGTTTGCGCATGTTTGTATCTCTGAGAGAACGTTTACCATTGTATTCTAATTAATAACGCGATCAAAGTCATATAACAACAAATTAAGTAAATATTAAAGCAAGCCGGCAACCAAAAAATAAATCCACCTATACTACTAATATTTATCTAATAATATCAAAATCCATTCTCGATAAAGCGCGCACAGCAGGCGCTGATCTTACCTTGTGATTCTGGTAAGAAGTGACCGCTATAAAGGCCGTCTCTGGGAACACGTGCGTGCAGAAGGCCGTGTTTTTAGAGCCGAAGCCGTTATTTTCGTCCGCTTTCACGATGTGGATCCTCGGCTGGTATTTATGCATCGAGTTCAAAATAATCTACAGAAAGAAAACAAGGACCACAAACACGTTAATCCGAATTCCTTTACAGACACATTTCTGTTACTTTCAGTGTGAACAAAAACGAAATTTGAATTTGTATTAAGAGACAGCGTGTTTAATTTTGTTCGCCCCACCGTTTAGCCTTGATCTTAATACTACGGAATCCCAGTACAGTTCAATAGATTCATTGCAAGGCGTTGATATAACTTCTTAGATTCTTTTCTCATTCAGGAACAAAATAAATACAGTCTGTAATTATAAAAACATACTTTTATAAAACACCCAACCAACACCTGAATAAAGCAGATCTGAAGCTGATGTAGGGTTCTCAGCTGGTGGAGGGAGCATTGCATTTAACACTCACTCTCCCACTTAAGACGTTCTTAATACTTTTGGGAAACTGGACCTTTATTTGAAGTAAAAAATATTTACTTGCGTAAAACGTTTTGCGAACAAAAATGTACCTGAGATGTTCTTTAGTGAAGGCAATGGTTGAGTCACGAGGTCTAGAATCATTTGCATGATAAAATTGTCCTTCTCATCAAATGAGAAACATATAGGTCTTTGAAAATTATTCAAAAAGCAGTCTGTTGGAACAAGCTGGTTGAATTCCAAGAAACTTTTTTAGATGCTAGAATCATTTTCCAAAATACGCCATATAGAACCATACAAGTGATGAACACATCGTTCACAGGCAGCAAATGTTTAGGATACAAGCTCTATTAACAAATTGGAAAAAAATATTTTCCAACTTTCCACGTTTTAGTTCTTTTAGGAAATGGAAAGTAATTATAAAAATAACAACACAAACAAAATATGTATTTTAATATGTGTTCATTTTGAAAAGTATTTTTACGCGGGGTGCCATAACTGAGTTTTTATCACAGAAGATGTTTTATACCTGTTGAAGCAGCTTAACAGAGTACTACTGAATGCTATTATATTTATGAATGGACTGTGTGAACTAGGGCTTAGTGAAAGTGGGAAACAATTGATGTTGCAATGTGTATTTTTTTCTTTAAACACAAACAGTGACACATGAAACATTTTCACCAGCTCTATTTCAGAAAGGATGACTCATTCTCAAGTACACGTTTGGTTATTGCGCATGCGCAGGGCGCTGAGTACTCTCAAACGATATATTGTGCAGCCATATTGCGAATCCCTAGGAGTCGAATGAACAAATGAATGAATGAGTAGATAGATGGGTAACTGACGGCTGATACATGACTTAGTGATCGTGAATCGTTGCTGGAGGGTGTAAGAGAGCAGTGTAAACAGATGCTGCGAGTGTGTGGATGTTTTTTCTATTCCCTGCTGTGATGTTCAGACACTTTCTCCGCCTGGGTTTTGCTGCTGACCTGCAGTGACCGCGCTGTCCGCTCAGCTGAACCTGAGCCCAGCGCCTAGAACTCCAAAAGCCCTGTTATCCGCTGCTCTAAGCCTAATTGTACTGACACGCATGGGAGTCGCCTGCATGGCCGGGTAGGATACAATGGTCTTTAATGTACACTTTAATATAGAGATATACAGTGTCCCATCAAAAAAAGTTCGCAAATTCGCAAAATAATTTTGCTAATCATTTTTATTAAAATATTTGCTAATTTATTCTACTTTTAATTTGACATGCTCAGGCCTATACATTTTCTAAGCCCTATGTTGTGAAATTGTGTTTTAAACGCAGCCCTGAACGTTTTTGTTGTTGTTACAGTCTAACAGAAGCAGGTTTGGCATTCCGTAAATATATTCATAATTAAATTCGCATTTTTGTATGTTCTTTTCTTGATATTCAATATTAAAAACTGTCGTAATGTTAACACACTTTTTAGCCGTTTTGTTTATCAGCGTGAAAACAACAGCCTTCAAACGATCAGGCAAAATAAAAGTCAGGGCAAAGGATACAAGTTCAGACAGGGCCCTCAAGCTAGTGTCAGATAAACGTTCCTTTACATAGGCAGACATTTATTCATTATTTATTCATGTACTGAGAGTATAAAGGACCCTCATAAGCACAATAGCTTTATATATATATATAAAAAAAGACTGGAGTTGAAATTGACAGCAACTTAAGTGTACATTTAATATAAAAATATAGCAAAATTGCCTTTTATAAAGAAAAATGTTCTCTTGAGTTTCCATTACCACAGTGATGTTATGTCTGAGAGCATTTTATCTAAAAATAATAACAGTTAAAATAATAATAATAAAAGAATACTACACTGACTTGAATCAAACAGTACATTTCAGTACACTTTAAAATGACCATAATATTTTACAGCTCATATTGACCAAAACAAATAAAAATATGTTTAAGTTAGTGCCTGCCCTTATTCTGTAATCTAGCATTTTAATAACATTTAATTTAATAAACAATAATTGGTGATTCCGCTGAGTACATTAGTGTCATAATTAGTTTAATTTCTTACTGTTGTTATCTCTCACTGCTGTAGTGTTGCTCTTTTAGCTCAAATAAGTACCAACTGAAGTGTATGAATATCTAACAAAGACTTTTAGTAAATCGGTGTATTATATATGATTTATTGGAAGCTTGTATATATCTCTGGGACATGTCTTTAATACAGGTCCTTTCTAACTGTTGAATATCCCTCTTTTGATTGGCTGAATATTACTCTTGAGATATACAAACTCTCCTGGCTGGCATTCAATAATGCACACTTAATACACTGTCCTGCTTGGTCAGAGCCTGCCATTGTGCTCTTGGCTGACCCCTCTGAATCTGCTTCTTTGAAAGCAGCAACTGTTTCTTAGCTTTCCACTGTCTGCTGTGAACTTTAAATACAGCAATCACAACTAAACCGCCTCTCTTTCCACTATTAAGCCTTATAGAAAAAGCAATGCTAGACTGTTCTTAACTCCTAATACACTACAGTAGAAACCAACAGTGCAACAAAATGAACCGCACAAACAAGTGTCTTATGCACAACGTACAGAACTCTGTCACAGAAGTGCACCAGTATTTGGAAATCTGTGTTGATATCATGCAGAGGACAGTTTTTTTTTTTCCTGGCATGCTTGTGGTGGGACCACCCACTAGGAGTGCAGTTTGTCTGAGTTTGGTGCCCCCCTGTTGCTCCATATCTCCATTTACCCCAAGCTCTGTATGATAGTTTTTAATGATAGCGAGGGATCACCGAGGGTCCCGAACGCTTGCCCCTCTCTCTTTCATGTCCCTGACATCACAAGGTCTGTGAAACCCTACAGATTAACAGTCTTTGTATACCATTGTCCATCACTCATCTCGCACTGTCATTAAAACATAAACAGTTTGAAGCACAGTTATCCAAACTCTGCCATTTTGACTCAAATATTTCTAAATGGCTGAGAGAGAGAAAGAGAGAGAGAGAGAGAGAAAAGAGAGAAAATGTCTAAGCCTACTAAGTGGATGATACATGGACTAAAATGATCAAAGCTTTGGCTAAGTTAGACGAGGAAAACAAGAACTCCAAAAAACCCAGAACGAACCGAATCCCTGTGATCTTTCCTGATCTTTCTAATAAACGGTCCCTCACCAATACAACACATAGTGATGTGTTCAGCTAATGGCTGCAGTTTCCCTTTCCGAAATCTTCGTCTCATGATGTGAGCCTAATTAGGACGGCTCTCAAAAACACTGAGCCTTTTTATGTATTTCCTAACTGGGTCCAGCCTACAGCGTTGCATGCTCAACTCCCATCTCAGAAGTTAGTAATTATAAATAGGTCTGAAATTATTTCAACCACCTGGAACAACAAGGCGATGGATCGTTATTTTGGTGGAGAAGCCAATCCTTCATTTATGAATCCCAGGGTGCTCTTTCAGCACAAAAAAAAAGAGGAGGGAGGGAGTGGACATGCCAAGAACCACTGCAACCAATCAAAACTGCGTTCTGGCCAGAAATTTACAACACTGCTCACATTCCGACTGGGCTCCAGTTTCACTCTACCAGCTGGGGTTTGGCAGGACCACAAGCATGATCAACTTTAAAACGCAAGCCAACGGAAACTTGTGATCAGCACTAAATAGTGACATGGGACGGTATGCTGCATCTCTCTTGGAACAGTATTAAACAGTCAAACAACACAGGATTCGAGCAGACCCAAACATTCAAGCAGCTTGTGTATAGAGGGTGTTCAAGGCCTGGTTCAAGATTAAAATAGGTTTCAAGTGAAGAGTCGCCTTTGACAGGATAATGTGTCATCCTTAATCTGCCAGTGGTCACTATTATTTGAAGTTAAAATAAAGTCTGTGCGGAAAGCTTTGAACTGACCATAATCAATAAACAGCGAGTGCTGTGCTCCATTTTACTGGAATATGGAGTTACAAGGAGCATGTAGCAAGACACTGATGCATTATTTTCATTTGAAATCTATTCTATAATTTTTTTTTTTCACATGGAATATCACATATTGGAAACAATTGGCCTGTTATTATTATAATCAGTGAATGGGGAAATAATGCCCACTTTCAGAGGAAGGCATTATCTTATTCATATTGTATTAATACCCCCATATTTAAAAAAAAGAGTGCATTATTTATGTATTATATAAGTATTAATAAATATATTTATACTTTAGGAAAACCCACTCCATTTTCTTTATATAGAACCTAAACTAAAAAAAAAAAAGTATTTTCCCATTCACAAAAACCAATCAATGCAATTTCTTAAGTGTATACATAGGCTACAGCGCGTTAGCTCCGCCCATTCACGCTGAGGCTATAAAGAGTGTTTCAGCACTGACTTCTTTTTGCATGAGGTGCAATACAGGGCATCCAATCAAAACAGCTCAATTCCACTTATAAATATTAAACAGCAACCGCCTGATTAACAGTAAGACTAAAGGTAAACATGAATTCATTTTAAACGTCTAGTAATTGCAGCTGAAATGAATCATGTCCATGGCACTTCAGCTCCCGCTTCTACTTCCAAACCGAACGCTCCCACCAATTTAGACGGACTCCATTTTTTAATCCAGTTTTTATAGTACATTAAACGCACGCAGTCCACATCAGAGGCGTGTTTAACTAGCATAGCTGGCTTTCTGGTTGTCACAATTAACATTACTGCATTTAAGACGGGGTTTTTATTAATGCACGTGCTCTGGCATTTGTCAGCAGCGCCTCTGGATGGGCGTTCTCGTGCTCCCCATCCATATAGTTTGTATAAATATAATATCTACAAGCTCCCGAATCCAGAATAAAACCGTGTCGTATTAATCGTTTATATTAGAATTCAGTGTTAAAACAGGTGGTTAAATAGTAGAGCGGGTATTACATTTAACACTCTCTCTCCAAGTTGTGTTCATCGTAACAGTTTTTGTCAAAAAAGTTTTTGAGGATCTGGGCCCTGAAACTGTCACCTGCGAGACACCAATTGGACGCTTGGGACGGTTGTATGCAGTAATTAATCTAAATTGGCGATGGTGGTGTAATTTGGACGGTGAGATACAAAAATGAATCCAAAGTAAGACTGAACTTTGGAGGGCTGTTAAGTGAGAGCATGTCTAGCGACAAGAAGGAGTGGACACCCAGATATTGATAGATACGAACAAATTTGTTGAGGCTTATCTGTGATTGGCTGATTTTGTTTTGATAAAAAACAAATAATGTCCTTTATTGGTTTGGAATGCAATAAATGATTAGTGTGTACTTACGTGTCCGAAAGGGTCGAGGTGGTTGTTAGTGAGTTTTAGTTTCTGGAAGGACACGAGCTGGCGCATCCAGTGCGCTCCTGTGGCGGGAGAGTCCGGGTGCACATACAACCTTCCGGGCATCGCTGGCTCTGCCTTCCCCGTCACTGACCTGCACCAGGGTGTCGAAACAAACCAAAAAATTAGTAAATTCAGTTCATCATCCGGGTTCCTAACTGTACTCTCCCGGACCCCTGCTAGATATACAAATACATTCAGCTCAGCGGTATCTCGTGAGGAGATACGACGATAACAGTGTGTCCAGGGATTGAATAAGGAAAGGACCTCGTTTTACGTGCACTTGCGACTGGCGGTCCTGTTTGACGGCAGTGTAAACGTGTAAAGCGGCCTTTAATTTCAGTGTAATTGTAATCCATATGTGTACAAACAGGATCTCGTGTAATCTACACTGCGCGCGGTGAATGGCTCATTAGCTCGCGCTGTGGCACACTGACACGAATCCTTCCCCAGCAAGTCTCGGCTGGTTTGGGAAAGAGAAAAGAAAGCCGAATAAATCAGTAGCTGATCAAGAAGCTCGTTAGTTCCGAGCGGATAATTATCAGCGATATTGACATGTTGGCTTCATGGCAGAACTAGTGTCCATTTAAAAGCACTGACCCAGAAGAGAGGGCACTCTGAAGCACAGATCTAACTACAAAAAAAGGCCTTGCATTTCCCCGAGAGAGAGAGAGAGGGTGAGAGAGGGAGAGAGAGAGAGAGAGGGAGAGAGAGAGAGGTGCAGGCGAAGTGTTTAAAGGCTTTTCCCTAATCCCTCGACTTGTTTCGTCCGAGAAAAATTAAAGACATTCCGCTTATTTAGAAAGGATAAGGCTTTGGCAGGACACCATGTTACACTCACCACACACACACACACACACACACACACACACACACACACAGTGGTGTGTCAGACTGACATAAGACAATCAGTGAAACAAACCACTCAATACACCGTTTCTACATAATTAATCGAGCTATCATCATAATTTTTCCTCAAACAATTATTTGTGCTGTGGTGGAACATCCCAGTGTCGTATTTGTGAGAAAAACGTATTAAACATGTGAGTATGGGGCAGTGGGTTCTGTTTCTGTTTAATAGCTCTCAATTTTTAAAAGTTGGCAAGAACGCGAGATTCTGAAAATGTAAAACATATGTAAAAATGTTACGTCAATTAAACCTAAATATACCTCAACTGAAATAGACTTTTAAATGCATTTTCCTGTATAAAGTAGTTTTATGTTTACTGCTTTTAACAGTGTTTCTGAATTTTATCCTGATTATTACATTTGTACACACAAGCAGTGTCACTTTAGCATAATGAAAAATCGACATGGATATCAATAAAATGTGTACACGTCTTCCCAAATGTTTAAAGAATTTGTTCTAAACAAACAAACAAACAAACAATAAAAAACTGTACCAATAACTTATCATACGTAAGTGATTATATATATATATATATATGTATGTATGTATGTATGTATGTGTGTGTGTATTGTGTATATAATATATGTGTAAACTCGTTAGCATTAATCAATAAAAATGTATATTGTTATAGTTTCAAAGAAAGTTTTTAAAAACTGAGTTTCAAAAGCTTATGATTTTCAGACAAATGGTTTCTCAAATGGCTTGAGTTCACTTATTACTGTTTGTTACTGTTTTAGAAAAAAAGATGACTGCACTGGTACGGTTCTGTCCCTCGAGGCACAAACATGTGCCTCAAAGATACAACATGCTCCTTAAAATTTGTTTTAAAAATACATTTTCTTTGCTTCTAAAAATGTGACAAATAATCCAAAATATTTGTAGGTTTTTTTAAGTTTAAACAAACAAACAAACAAAAACCTACACAATTTAACTATTAAACAGTAAAAACGGTTCAGATACGTTTCCTTTAAGGCACCAATATTGTGTAAGTGCTTGAACCCAAGAAATCACAGTTGAAAAGCGTTATTTTTACCGCTAGTTTAACATGAACTGTATTATGAATTAATACTGAAAGTTGTATACCGGTTTGATTTATTATTCATGTTGATTAGGGTCCAAGTAAAAATACTTATTTTACTTTTTGCATGTAAATTAAATGTTTTGTCGCAATGCCTCTCAAATATATGAACTGAAAGTTTACTATTGTTTTGTTGGAAGCCTAAGGATGCATTTCATTTATAATTTGGAAAATATGTCTTGGTTATAGTGTTGGTTTGCTTTTGCTTTTATATTTTGTAATATAAAATAAGACCGAGATCAACGGAGCAACAGAGCTTGTCCTACAAAACGTTCAGAAGAAACCACCCATTTCCCATGAGCTAAGTATATCTCCAGGCAACCCTGGACAATCTAAACTTTGTCCCTTCTTCTCTCAAAGTGGCTCCCAATTCCTAAAATATTCTGCTAGCTTAAAAATGAAAATAAATTTGTAAACCCTGTACTTTTGCTATTGGGTGGAGAAAATTCATCTCAACGTACATAAATAACTTTGAAAGGTATAACAAAGGTAGATATTGTTACGAACCATTTATTATCGGCGAATTTATAGCGGTGGTCGTCCGCTGGCACGACATCCATCAGCAGAATGTATTTCGTTTTGGGGTTCAGTCCTGTGACCTTCACTTTGAAGCTTGGGAACATTCGCCTGTGGACGAAAAATGGAAACATTGTAACGCTGGAAATACGACATTACCCACAGTGATGAAAAACAACTCTTGAGAGCGGGATTTCCTCCGTCGTAATCTGGCTTCCAGACTTTTATTTTGTGTTGTTTTCTTTCTGATTCTCAAAAGCATCGGAGTTAAATCGGCACTGGCTGCTTGTTTTACTTTTTTTCCCTTTAATTAGCCCCAGAGATATTGTAGTATCTGAACCTCTGTTTTGACATGCTACCACTTCAGCTAATCGGCCTCAGTTGCCTTCAGAAAACGCACAAACACATCAACAGCTGCTAGCTGCTTGTTTATTAATTTAGTGAAGTAACATAATCCTATACCACAAAGTCACGGGAGTGTCGATATGTAACGCCCATCACTTCAGGCTACATATTTGCAGGCATGTCATTTTATTTTTAATTCTGGAAAAGTGAATTGAAGTAAGTATTTTTAGTTTAATTTAGAAAAATCACTATTTAAATTAATTTAAATAAATAAACTATAATGTCCCAAACAACATATATTTACAGTCACAAGCAAATATTTTAGCGCCTCTGGGAAATTGACGTGTTGTAATATTCTAAGTGAAAATTCGTTAAATTGTTATCTACATACAACACACTTCTACACATGTTAATACATAAATTGATACATTTGTTAGATATACATATAAATATGACAAAATACAGCATGTTTTAACCTTAGCAAATACATATAAATTGCGCATAAATTTGACATAATGACGTTTTTTTTTCTTAGTGAATAACGTGTCCCTTATTATTTATTTTCTGTATGACCACCAGTGATGTCCAAACTTTTGCAGAAGTCCAGAACTTTGATTTGACACACATAGCTTTAACAGTCTGACTCATGATGCATGTTTATTCGTGCTAACTTGAGGACCAGGCGCATGTTTACTTTCACAAAAGCCTATACACAACTTTTGGGTCTATTCATTACGGTGTTGGGGGGTGTGTGTGTGGAGGGGCGCGCGTGTGTGGGGAGTGGGTGGGGCGGGAGGGGGGTGTTGGAGCCAGACTCAGAATATTATAACACCAGACGCTGAAGTGGGCAGGGAAGATGAATGTGCTTTGGGCAAAAGGCAGGGGAAATGAGCTAAAATACAAAAGACGCCTTGTGCAACGTTAGAGGTAAATAAATAAATATACAAATAAATAAATAAATGGCAGCTCTCCGTGCAAGCCCGCTGCAACGTGGCCTTAATAAATAATGAATGCCGGAGGCCCACGAGACAATTTGTTAACAAGCACATGTCCCACCGACATCTTGAGGCCTTCGAGCCGAGGCTGGCACGAGCGCAATTGGCACAATCCACTCCTGAACTTTTTATTTGCAGAAAAATTATTTTACATTTTACTGGGCCACTGTGTCACTGATAATAGCGCACCAGAGATCAGTTGAGTTAATAGTATTCATTGATATGAGCACGTGTAATTAAATATATATATTAAAATGTACAGTCTTCTGATTTTGCAGATGAAGCTAATAGTGCTCTATACCTGAGACTAAAGGACGATTAAAGGTAAACACACCACAGACATGTATTTCTATGTTTCCGTATACTATTACTTATAGAAATATATATATAAACTGTATGCATAGCTGCATTCATGCTGCAAGCGTGTTTTGGAGCTAATTTTAGAGCTAATGGTTTACGGAAACAAAGTTGCACTTCTAAAGCGTTTACATGCCAATGTAATCTCATAATCTCTTCAGTCAAAAAAACCTATCGTGTTGGCCCACGAGGAGAGAAATGAAAAGTGGGGTTAAATAAACATAACGGAATACATCCAGTAATAAGCTAATAAGGTTCGTTTGGCCACTCTGCCTCTGTATCCTGGTTTGATTCTGGAAAGATTACCTCATGGTGCTCTTGCTAAAACACTGTCTGGAGGTTAAACAACGTTCTTATCCCAGACCGAATGTTTAGTGCTACAGAAAGAGCGGATCCTTCTGTCTTTCAGGGAGGCACGTGCAGTTATGAAAGGGGAAAAATATATATAAACTTGTGCTAATTTTGGGGAACTAGATTAAAGGTACTGAGAACACAAGCTTAAACATGAGCGACCTACCTCCCTGCTTTGGTGATGATCATTTCGGTCCCTACTTCATGGAATTTCATCCACAGCTCTCGTTCATGTAAGTAAACTTTGATTCCTTCCATTCCCTATAAAGGGAACACATTACAAAATGGAGCATGAACCATTACAACATGCTGCAGAGGAGAATAAAGGCAAACTGTGACATTTAACTACTCTGAAATAAATACAATTGTGTGTGTATATATAAGCACATATTTCGTGATTCTGATTGAAAACAAATAAAGAAACTGAATGCTGTTAGTTTGATTCGGTAAGATATTTAACAACATGAGAGAAACTAGCTTTAAGAAATTAATAGTAAAATAACGTGATTCTCTTTTAACGCATGCACTACTTTAAAATCACAATAGAAATTACATGAGAGGCAATTTACATGTTTAATCATGTATCTAATCTGAAATATCCAACACAACACACATTAGTTAAAGTAACTGTAATTTTAAAGTAAAGAAGATCAATTAGTGAAAACAGTTTGAGCGCAAAACTTTGACACGTGTCTTTCAGGCTCAATGCCATATTTGGCTAAACTTTTCCAGGCTGCTTGGTGAGGTTTTAGATAATAACGTGATAAGAGTCCTAGTTCTTATTGATTTACTGGTTTCACCTGTCGTTTGGGTAAGTGAGCAAAATCTGAGAATGTAAATTCAGTTCATTCGTACGCACATCATAAGCGTCTATAGGCGCTCGAGCACATGAAACTAGCGGCTCTAACCTGTTGAATGTAAGTTGTTTGGGACGATGGGGATTTGCTGGAGCTCCCATTCTGTTTCTCAGATTTACTGTCATGTAAATCCTTTGATTCCGTGTCGTTCGGAGAGTTCTGAAGCCCAAAGCCTTCCTCGTTGTCCGCCATGGCAGAAGGCCTGTTAAAGTGCTTCTCACGCGAGGCCTGGAACACAGAAAGATTTGATCAAATCAAGTCATAATTATGGGAATAAATCTCTCTGTACGCACATAACACGCACAACAGCAACAACGGTATTCAACCTACGGGTATCAGCAGCTAAGGACTAAAGTTTGAGCGCCCCTGGTTAATGACAAGTTTTGTTGACTTTCTAAGTGAAAATAAATCAACACATCTATTATGAGACGATGAGATTTTGTTCTGCAAATATTATAACGCTATTTCTGTTTAACATATATGAAATAAAGAAAATAAAACCATACTATATAAAATGTAAAAGTTCTGCACGGGGCATGTTTTATATTGTTTTCTCCTCAAAATTAAATACAGCACATAAGCAATATTTTATTCCATTAAAATGTGGAAGTGTGTATGATGCCATGTAGTTATTTTCTCTTACACAGTCAGCAGACACTATTATCCCATTTATTGTTCCACTTATTTCCACACAACTGTTGTAGCATTCTTAAATGACTGAATAAATAACCGTTTTCAAATGTGCAACATTGTTATGATAATAACTATATTTATATTTATATTTATATCACAACTCGCTCGCATTATTGAGTACAACATTAATTAATAATTAAATTACGTTCTGCCAAACTTTCTTTGGACTGTAGGCAAACTCTGCGTCACCGAGCCCTTGATTAATTGGGCTCTCGTTGGAAGAAATAACCGATTTTGGAAACGCTTGAAACGTCTTTTGCTTTTCGAATCGACCGTCACGTAAACACGCCGTGAAGACAACAGCCACATCTGTAGCCCTGAAGAAGAGGTTACTCCTCCTGAGGCCCTGCGAGGACAGACTTGCCGATAACAATAGCTCGAAAACGGTGAAACATGCCAAGTTATTGTTCAGCAATGAGGATATCGTTACCTGGCAGATACGAGGCGTGAAATGTCGTCAACCTGTAAGCGCTGCTTAGTAGATATGTCTTCGCCCAGAATACCCGGCTGGATTGCAAGGCTTGCCGTTTTAGCGCCACATATATTCCAATGGAAAGCTACCCTGCGAAGTCCATGGTCAAGCAGTGGGGGAGTTCTTCGATCAAATCATGAGTCGCCGGACTAAGCTTTGGCTGACCGACAGACGTTCACGATGAGCCGCTCGTGTGCAGCACGGGAGCACCGTGTTTCGGTGGAGCTGACCTAGTGCTCGCGCGTAACATTGTAGTATTCCTGTAGGAGAGCGAGCTCCTCTGTCACCGCCTCTCTCTCCCTCCCGTCCCCCTCCCTCACTCTCTCACTCTCTATCTTTCTCTCTCTCTCTCTCTCTCTCTCTCTCTCTCTCTCTCTCTCTCTCTCTCTCGTGGAAAACGGAAGACGAAAAGCGGAGGGAGCCAGAGCAGCTAGCCACTGTGGACAACGTTGTACGGCGTCATAGCGTTCATTGGTTTACTCTCAGCGGTGTCCTCGGTATCTCCACCCCTTCTCCCTCTCGCCCCCACCGGCCATAGAATTCTACTGAGAAGAGAGGTACTAAGGGAGAAGATTTTCCAAAATTAACTTCCATTGATAATCGTGCACAGTTCTGAGAGGCATCACTGGTCAGACCACAGGTTTATTCATTTTCAAAAAGAAAAGAAGTTGACAAATTATTTACAGGGAGCACGATATTTTCTGTTGATCTTCACATTTTAATGATGCATTTATCACACTCTCTCAATGTTTTGAACTCCTAAATGATATGCAATAAAATATTGCAAGGGAGAGTTTGCATTTTATTATTTCCCCCTCTAACTTATATTCGCTCGGCAAAGCATCCAAGTATGTCATTTGATCAGAGTTGCTCAGAGCTTTGTATGCGTCTGCGTTTGTAGAAAGTTGTTTACTAAACATGCTGAAAAAGAAGGACCTTTAGGGTTAATACTTAATGTACTTAATTGGTGTTAACTAGAGGCGAATGTAGACTAAAGCCATTCTCAGATAACGACTGAAGTATTACAATCGCTAATATAGTTACAGCAAACAAAGCACTAAACATTAGTTACAGTACAAACCAAACAGACAGCATTCAGATGTTAAAGTTAATTTGAGCGCTACTGCATTGTAATAACGTTAGAACCAGTTAATTGATGAACGGGCCAGGGGCGAATCCGCTCACGCCATCCATGAAATCTCAAGCCGCAAAAATGCAGACGTGGAGTTATGACACCATATACACCAGGCGCTGCGCGACGTTTGTGTGCATTGTGTGTTTAAATCTCTGGTCATGTAGCTAATCGGAATATGTCAGGAGGTAAACAGGCGTGAAGCGTGTTTCTGAGGAGGGGCGCGTGGTATTTTTGTAGTCGGTATTTTGACAAGACCGCTATTAGCCATATGAACGTCACTCCAAGGCGAAAGATACGGACTGAGCGATGATTCCGCATGCACGATGGAATTCAAGTCACCACAAAGAACCCAGTGATTAATGAACATCTGAAACGCAATGGATAGCAAAGTGTCAGTGAAACAATCTGAAAGCGGATGATGTTTTACTGATTTATTAATAAGTCATGCGCGCGTTTGCACAAAGACTGACTTGAACTTATGAATAAGTAATAGCAAGATGAATAAGCAAGATTGTATATTAATTGCTTTCATGACTCAAAAATGTTTTACACGTTAAGGTTAAAGGAGGCGGAGACAATGCGGGGACAGTCTATACACTTCTAAAGTAGGATGATATTATGAGGAACATTTTGTGTCTTCTTCCGCATGGGATTGTTGTCACGTGCATTCAGAATACTGGTCGTTTAAATTACAATGTAAACAATATACAACTAGAGCAACCAAACAATACTGATGAACATGTAGTAAGGCAAATGTCAAAATATAAAATGAATATATGTATGTGTGTGTGTGTGTGTGTGTGTGTGTGTGTGTATACAGGTAAACTCTGACTTATATTTCGTTTGACAAAAAGTATTTAAAACACAAATGGGACTTAACATCTTAATATTTGTGTGTGTGTGTGTGTGTGTCACACACGAATATTATAAGAAATTAAGTGCAGTTGTGTTTTTAAGTACTTTTGTCAAACGAAATAAAAGTCTTAGTTTACTTTTATTTATATTTTATTTACTTTGAATACATTCACAATACCTGGTTGGGAGCCTGGTAGTTAAATGTAGCCTACAGTAGCACAACATTGCCCAAAGGTCTTCTAGAAGTAACATAGTGCACGAGCGAACGATAAAAGGTCGATTGCTGTGCTAAACGATGATTCAACAACATGTAGGCTAATGTGGCTGGATATAGAGCCTGGGGCTCAAGGCTAGCCATTCTCCCGACTCGCTCTTGATACTCTGTCTACGTGTCTGGAACCTTAGCCTAAGCCCAGTGTCTGTCAGTTCAATGGCAAAACTGCAAACGACCGTCTTGATAAAAAAAGAAAGCTAGCAAGCCCAGAATGGCTAAGGGCAGATAGCATGTATGCCACAGCACCACATGGTTTGTTCAGTGTTGCTTATTCCTCGAACCGCTGCTTCGGAAACACCTGCAGCTCTAAACTGAACTTCCTTATGTGAAAATGCTTGGCTTGTTGGCAAATGTACACTTTCATTAATTAGCATATTAGCTGGCTTTATTATCTTGGCTTTTATTAAATAAGTGCCATTTCTGGTTATTCAATTAGCACATAGGGTGGATTCCCAGTCTACATCCTTTCCCCCTTTATATTGAACATATACTTATATATATTAGGTGTATATTGCATTTATTGGCCAAAGGTAAATTCATTATATCACTCAGATAACAAAACCAGACAGCAATATTTTCATGATTAGACGTATTATCTTTAAAAGTCTCTGCTACCAGGTTCAATATTTATAACACGCCACTCTACGTTTGAAAAATCAGTTTACTTCATTAATTACGCCATACATAAACACCAACATCTTATATTAAAAAAAAAACCCTGCATATTTGTGTACAGATCTTCAAAGAAAATTGTCTCAAAACTTAATCTTAACTTTTGTATAAATTATATTTGATCTAATTATCCAGTATTGCTACATGAAATGGCCTATATGCGTTTAGAGAAAGGAAGAGAGAAAAATATTTAATCGCAACTTAAAAAAAAAGTCGCTTAATTTGTAAGACAAATTTATAGAAGACTAATACACAGCACATTCAGATGCTAAATAAAATTGTAAAATTCCGCAGCGTGTATTCGAATATCAAACAAATTGATAAGGTCAATTTAAACATTTATTGCTGAAAAAAGTAATAAAATAATATGTCCATGATGAATAGAAATACCCGCCCGATTTTAGCTCAAACTTAGTCTATATCTAACAACAAGTATCCGCTCTAGTTTACTACAGAACAGCACACGAGTATTATAAACTACTATAAGAGTTTGACCGGAATATTATAGTAGATGAAGGCGATTTAAATCTTATTTATGAAGCACTATAAATTTATTTGATCATATTGCTACAATTTGTTTTTAAGTGAATTTCAATTGAGACCTTTTCACAAGAGACCTTCTGTATCGTAACAACTGTTTTCTAAGCAGCAAAAGTGACGTTTGTATGAATCAAAACAAATGTGGATATATGTCTAACTCGTGTCAATTTGTGTTTTATTCTTGGCTTTCAGAATGACTGTTTTCAAAATGCTCTTATTTGAATGAGCTGGACTGTAACTCCAAATATCTTACAAAAATAGTCGTGTATGAGAATGGTATAATAGCCATTTATATCGCGTCCTTATTTAGTCGTTCATCGAAAATGCAGTTGGAGTATAAAAACAGTTACACATTTACTGCTGTTGAGCTGGCACTATGTTTTCAAAGAGAAGGGGAAGTCACCCAAGCCGAACAATCTAAATATGGATTCTGAGAATTTAGCCACTTAGTAGCCTTTAAAAAACGAGACAACACATTATTAGCAATTTCTATGGAGGTAGGTGTAGGTGTGTAGACGATTCCATGCCAAATGTTTTCCTCAACAGAGGAGAAAAGCAACACGTGGTCACACTCCTATTGCCCACGGCTCGTTAAACCGGCAAGCGCGCTGAATGTAACGAGCAACAATACATTTCAAATTACAAAGCACATAACAGCACAATAAGCACCGTTCGAGAAATTATACCAATTTATTACAACGGAGAATGTTTCGTTAAACTTGCCATATTTAAAGCCAATCGATATTTTGAATAAATAAAAAACAACTTTTGCAACATGTTGTATATTAGTCCAACATGGTAAAAAAATACAAAATTGAACTATATTTCCTCTGCATACAAATCAACCGAATTGTTTGCAGTCTTCGCATCCTTAAATTTCTGAACACACTTTATTTGCACTTTCAAACAAAGCCACAGCTGCTTTTTTGTCAGAGGATTTGGCTTTAATGCTTTGCACAGGGGCAAGTAAAACGATACCTGAAATTTGATTTTCATCTTTTCTCAGCTTTAACTGACTTTTCGAAAAACTCCACATATATTTTTTATTTTCCAAAAAGCACTTCGCAAAAACTTATATATATATATATATATATATTTATATATATATATATATATATATATATATATATATATATATATATATTATTTTAAATTAAAGTATTTTTTTTGTATAAAAAGTGGCACTATTGCTCCATCATTAACAAATTTACTATAACTTCAGAAATATGTAAATAAGTCACTCCATTTAGAACATTTTCAAATCTGAATGTTTGTTTTTCGGAAATTCACTGCATTTACAAAATCTCATAGAACTCTGTATGATCCATATAATACATCATTTTGTATTATCATTGTTGTAAAACTTTTTGAAGACACTAGAATACCAATGAAATCATGCCACACTTTGCTGAACTGGTGATAAAAGGCTAAAATGATGAAATAGATTTTAAACTGAGCTATAGTGCCCATGGAGACAGGATGGAATGGAAGCTGCTACTTCCGACCTGCTGACAAGGCTAGTATGTGAAAGGCTGGTCACGTTGGTGGGCATAATGAGGGGCACACATGCTTGTGTAATCAGAGCGGGTCAAGGTGGCAGCTGGATGTGAACTGCATGGTGCACATATTAACTTACTTTAAGCACTGCCCAGATTTGCGGCCAAAAAGGAAGAAAGCAGCAGAGGCAGGCAAATGAGAAACAGGCCAAAGAGACCTACCACTGGTGGAGTTTCCATCAGCTCTGTCATTCCTGCTGCATAACTTAGAAATACTCTGGATAATAGTCTTCACTCTACCCCCCCCACCCCCCCCCCCCCGCCACACACACACCTTTGCACCTCAGCAGAAATGTTTTTGGATATGCAAGAAACTTTTCTTGTATGTGTGTGGCATTCCCATGGGTGATGGATGGATGAACCATTAGGGGTCTGGTCTCATTTCCAGATCTGAGCAGGTGTTGGATGTGGTTCTTTTTTTAAATTTTTTTGACTCATGGTCCAGCTTGAGGAACAATAAGAAGAGCTTCTAAGTAGTCTACAGAGTATATTTTGAATGTATTTGGAATGATCAGTGATGGGAAGAGCTCCTAGCACCTAATATTTCTTCCACATATTGAGAGACATATTCATAATGCAAAGAGCTGCATGATATGATCTAAGTCTTGGTTTTGCTTTTCATGTCTCAGTGAACATGACTAAATAGATGGAAGATTGATGGATGCAGCATGCACATGAGCCTAGGAGTGCATGCATATTAAAGCATAAAAACGTCTGAGGGAAACGTATAGTTTTATAGAAGCATGTGTAACTTTGCTATAGGCCATGTGACACCTATATACACCCTCAGAAAAACTGTCACTCTGGTGGTTCACGTTGCTGTCACTATGGTGGTACCCTTAAGGCTACATATTCAGTACCTTTAGTTGGGATACATTGTGGTACAACTTAAAAATTATTATTAGTTTTCAAATTGTACACAGTTCTATGAATTACAAATACCTATTTCTCCTTCTGGATAAAAGCATGTCATCTACACTCTTATAAATAGTTCAAGAGTTCTTTAGTAAAGGTAATGGTTCTACTTAGAACCATGTGTTCTGTGTTTACTCGCTCCATGGTAAAGAGGCTCTTCAGATTCATGGAGAATGTGGTGTACGTGGATTTATATATAACACTGAAAAAGGCTATTTGGTTGTAATAAGCCAGACTACATAACAATAATAGAACACCTTCAAACAGGTGCTACATAGAACAACATTCAAGAAGAACCATTAAATCAGAATGGAAATAACTGCACATAGAACACCTGGTTCTAACAAGAACTGTCATCTTCACTAAAGAACACTTGAAGAACCCTCTTTATTTAAGAGTGTACTTTTAGGGCACCAGTGTTGTACTTTTCAATGTACATTTACACGGTTTAAACTTTTAATAAACAATAATGCACCTGTACAGTATCATAGTGTAATTTCCTCATAGTGATGACATCAAATATACACCTTTATTAAAAACAATGGTGCTGCAAAACGTTGAGTGATGCCATAGAAGAATAGCTTATGGTTCCATAAAGACTCATGTTAATTAAAGAGATGTGTGTTTTTGAAGAACCTTTTAAATGTTTCAGGAACCTTCACTTGATGTAATGGTTCTTCACAGTTATTCGCAAAACCACTTGGTTATGGAACCAAAAGTTCTTCTATGGCATCGCTCAACGAACCCTTTGTAGCGCCTCTATTTTTAAGACTGTACATACATCCTTAAAGGCCTTTTCAAATAGCTACATTTGTTCATTGTGACATCAAATGGACATAAAGAGTAACACTTGGTTGTATTATTACCTTGTCTTATTTTATTTAAACGAGTACAGCAGCTTTCAAATCTTGTGTCATTTCAGTGCAGAAAGGGTCTGGACACAGTGGTAAATAATGTGTCATTTCTCAAATATTTTGATTTTTAAACTTGCAAATACAATATTAGCGACCAATGTTTACATAGTTTTATGTCTGTTTTATGAAGGGCTTATGTAAGTGTAACTTTATGAAGCCTGATTTATGTTCTAGAGTATAGTGTTGCTGATGTATTTGATGTTAATTTCCCTCCAAATATAGTGGGAATTTCAAATATGTTTGTGGATTTTTGCAGGGTTTATGTAGAATTTAAATAAAACTATACATCTAGCTGAGCTGACATCTTCAAAATACTTGCAGCTAGCAGCCCTTGAAACCGAAGAGCATTTTATCTGAAGTCCAGTTCATGTGCCTGCACAACCGAACCAGAGGTCGGACCTCCAGGTTCTTAGCATCTGTCATGGCCACACATGGCCATCCACTGGGGCTCCCGCCACAGCCCATCCTCTGTTCGCTTGTTTCACTAAAGCAGGGCCGATAAGGTATCTGGGGCCTTAGTAGTGCGCACCGTTCAGCAGCATCGTCCCCCCACACCTCACGCCTCACTCACAACTCCACAGCCTGTCTGGGGCCCAGGGCTCTGGGGTTGGTGGGCCCAGGCTGACACATTTCTGCTAACAATCACATCACACACCGGACCAACATTCCGCTTCCCTGGTCCTTTGCTGATTTTTTTTTTTCCATTCACTTCCACAAGCCTCCCACCAGTGGGTTCATCAAATCGCCCCCCACCCCCTCACCCCCAACACACATGCCAGACATGCACATACACACATGTACAATCGCAAGACTCATAGAGCCTGCAAGTGCTCCAGGGTCATAGTCATTAAAAAAAAGCCAGAACATGGTCTGCATGTGTTGATGGGCTCAGGACCCATTCTGGCACATTTTGAATTATTCATTGAATGTAATGGTATTTAGAACAGTTTGGTAAAATAATATTTAATGGCAATAGCGGATCAGTTCTGCTATCAACTGCATAGGAACATAAACTTTAATTGATGAACTGATTAGTAAACTCTTCTGTTGTGTTGTGGTGCCCTCTACTGGTCATACGCAGGAACAGCTTTCTTCGCTAAAAGCAGATTACAAGGTTTCCCAAATGTTTTGGTAAAAGGAGAACTTCTACATAGATATATTAATAAATATATAAAGAATTATGACCTTTTCAATCAATCAATCAATCAATCAATAGGTCATGGGCGGCACGGTGGCGCAGCAGATAGTGTCGCAGTCACACAGCTCCACGGACCTGGAGGTTGTGGTTTCGATTCCCGTTCCGGGTGACTGTCTGTGAGGAGTTGGTGTGTTCTCCCCGTGTCTGCGTGGGTTTCCTCCGGGTGCTCCGGTTTCCTCCACAGTCCAAAAACACACGTTGCATGTGGATTGGTGACTCAAAAGTGTCCGTAGGTGTGAATGTGTGTGTGTCTGTGTTGCCCTGTGAAGGACTGGCGCCCCCTCCAGGGTGTATTCCCGCCACCGCGACCCTGAATTGGATAAGCGGTTACAGATAATGAATGAATGAATGATAAATAGGTCTTCTATAATGAATAACAACAGAAGAAATAAGTTGGTCTTTCCACCAATGTAGTAAGTTGTAAAAAAACAAAAACAAATAAAAAATAACCCTAAATCTGGAGACAGTCCATTTCCCCCCCAAGCCCCATTTATTAAGTCAAGCAGCACTGTGTAGTGTCCTGACCCCTAGTTTGGGACGCCCTGCCCTATAACGTACATCACTGTTTCTCAAGGGCCCCCCAGATTGTCCACATTTTTGCTCTATCCCAATTCCCAGCACAGAGAGATAGAGCAAAAATGTGAACTCGTCTCGGGCCCCAAGGGCCTGTTTGAGAAGCAGAACAGTGTTAAAGCAGGACTACAGCATATACGAACACTTTCCAACATTTATAAACCCCAGCCTAAAGATAAATAATTATGGGGTGATTTCCCAGACCTGGTAAATCCTAGTCCTGGACTATATCCACTTTTCAATGGAAAAACACAGTACAAAATGCTGTGAAGTCCAGGACTGGGCTTAATCCCTGTCTGGGGAAACCACCCCATATCTTTAAACTCTTTGTCACACAACGAATTATAGAAGATTCAGTTCGTTTTTCTTTACCTTCTGCCTCATTAATTCTAACCAAGCTTTCACTGAAATAAGTGAATCAGCCTCAAATACAATCCACAGATCCAAAGTTCACAAGGGTCTCACCGAAAGTCAGTGGGTCAGTCCTCTTCTCTGGCTTTGTTTATTATGAAGCTCCCAAGCACCTTGATGATAGCGTTTGAGTGGCTTTGTCCTGAAAATATACTGTCCTCTGCAGTATATAGTTTCTGCTCTGGTCTGGGGTTAGTACTGTGCATGTGGGCAGAGTGGTGGGCTATGGATTGGGGTGGTCTCTGAGAAGCATTGGATCTGTGTGATGTCTGCCTCACCTGCTCTGGTGGGTTAAGCTGTCCTGAGATGCATCACCTTACTCTAGATGTCTCTCACACTTGAATTATGACTGTTTGTTGGTCCACCACAATCAGTTCAGTGGTGGTCCTGAGTTAAGTAAGGCTTCAGTGATTTACAACATCCTTTAAACGGTGCCTTACTTTTCTACATCACATATAACAGGCACACTGAACAGTTTGACATATTGAACAGATCATAGGAAACAACCGAATTATACTATAATACACAGGGTATGCACATTAGTGTGCAAACGTCAGAGACCACCCACTAAATGTTTTAATTTCCAATTAAAGCAGTCATTAAAGGAACACTAGGTAAGATTTTATTTCCTTTCTTTTTTCTCTTTTTTGTTCTTGCTCATGTGGCTCTCATGTGTGTTATTCATTTTTACAGCACTGTACTGAAATCAACGGAGAGGGTGATGGAGGCGAGGTGGTTTCCTACCCTCCTCCAAAAGTTACACAGTGTAGTTTCTGCGGTGCTGAGCCCAGAGTAGAAATGACAGAGGCTCTCTTCTCCCTGTTACAGATCAGTGAAACATCACAACAATTTTGAAGCTGCAATTTTAAGGTTAAAAATATTACATAGTGTTACTTTAAGATATTAATACATATAAAAATATATTATTTTTTCACCATCAAGAAATTGATTTTTGTTTGGACAAATATAAAAATATGCCATAATATTTTAAATATTTTATTAGAATATACTTTCAACATAACAATATAGAATTATACATTTAAAATTAATATAGTAATAGCATACCCTAATATAATAGCATAGCATAATAGTAATAGCATAACATAATATAAGATTAATATTAGTATTACAAAACATGAAAGGTTTGGGATTTTATGTTAATTATAATGTACAAAAAAACAAAAACAAAACAAAACAAAAAACAAAAAACAAAACATGTTTTTAATATTATTATTATTATTATAATTAATTCATTTATTCATTCATTATCTGTAACCATTTATCCAATTCAGGGTCACGGTGGGTCCAGAACCTACCTGGAATCATTGTGTGCAGAGCAAAAGATGGTCTACAGTGTGTAACTGTAGAAAAATCAACTGCTCCTGTACGATCAATGGAGCTGATAAAATGGACAAAGAATGTAGGAACAAGGAGGTGTTCTGATATGGCTGACCGGTGTACTTTATCAAATGTCTCCATCATGTGGTGGAGCAGGGTATTTTATTTATTTATTTATTTATTTATTTATTTATTTATTTATTTATTTATTTAACGTTTTTTCTACATTAAGACGCTAACGTTGTATAAAGCCGGCATTACAAACTGTGGTCTCTTGTTTCCTTTTAAACTGAGTGATTTTTTTGAGTTCCAGTATTTGTTCCTGTAAAACGTTCATGCTCAAAAAATAGCGAAGTCTAAGGAATTGCATGTAACTGAAAAAAATGTAGTTTTTAATTAATTAATACAATAATAGAATACATTTCTTTTTAAAATGCACACAATTGGTCAGCACTGCTTCTCATTATTTCCAGAGCAGCAAAGCTCCTGCCCATTCTATTGCACACAACTGTAGAGTAATAATTTAGAGCTGAATTATTACCAGTGTTGGAGCAGCTACTTTGAAACAGTAGCTTTACGAGCTTCATGCAGTTAAATGTAGCTAAGTTACAGTCACAAGCTAGTCTCCTAAAGCAGTTAGCTACTGAGAAAAAAGAAGTTTTTTTCAAGCTACTTAAAGGGACCATGCTAAATATGTGTTTGTTCCACTTTTAAACCAAATGATGATGAATAGGCAGCACAGTATTCACACAGATTACACATACAACCTAAACACATTCTCTAATATTAAATTAAATTTATTCAGGTGTGTAACGTGAAAGTACTTTTTCAACCAAAAATTATTGCAAAAATATTTATGTGAACAGAAAAAGAGCAAGATTTGGACACTCTGCTTTTGTGTTTTGCTTCAGCTCTTGTTTCGGGTCTAACAGTTGGAAGTTGGAAGTTGTTAACACTGACAAATTTTAGCAGCATAATATAAATTTGACATATGTCGAGATGTCTAGATTTGTGATAAAGACCAACCAAAATATCCTGCCAACAGCATCCTGTGTGCACTGATGAAGGACTAGAGGACGACCAAAACAAACTGTGCAGCTATAGATACAGCTACTGCCTCTGATTTTACACCTGCAAGGTGGACCAACCAGGGAGTTGGTGTCTAACAGAGTGGACAGTGAGTGGACACAATGTTTAAAACTGCAGCAGCACTGCTGTGTCTGATCCATTTGTACCAGGACAAAACACACTTAACTAGGGTGAAAGGGGCAAATAAATCACACAGAGCTACAAATGGACTATAGTCTGTAATTATATATATATATATATATATCAATAACAGCTTGTGAGTAGACAGCACCTATGTCGGTGTAGGATGCACCCACCTCCTTTTCAAAAACAGATGGATAGGATTGGTATGTCCCTCTCCAGCTGGCATCCATCTCATCTGTGTAAGTCTTCTGTAGAAATGTTCCAATCCCGCAAAAAAAATGTGGCTTCTCAAGCCTAGGTCAGGAACGTAATGTATAACCTGCATTATGGTCAGTACCATATCCTGCATATTGAAGTAGCTCTGCAGTTATAGCAACATTTTATGTAGTTAACAACGGATTTCAAATCAAATCATTTCATTTCAATATACAAGATCATTATCATGATCTATAACTGCTTATCCAGTTCAGGGTCGCGGTGGGTCCTGAGCCTACCCAGAATCACTAGGCGCAAGGTTGGAACACACCCTGGAGGGGGCGCCAGTCCTTTACAGGGACACACACACACACACACACACACACACACACCTACGGACATTTTTTGAGTCTCTGATCCACATAATGTGTGTTTTTAGACTGTGGGAGGAAACCGGAGCACCCGGAGGAAACCCACACAGACACAGGGAGAACACACCAAACTCACAGACAGTCACCCGGAGCAGGACTTGAATCCATCACCTCCAGGTCCCTTGTTGTTTAATTTACAAATAAAACAATGATATTTAAAAAAGCATATGTAAATAAAGTACCTAATGCAATTGATGTACTGCTTTAACCAGCAATCTGATTGGTCCTTATTGCTGAAAGGCGGGATGTTATTCATTATCAGCAAGCTGATTGACTCTTTATGCTGGAGGGCGGAACTTTATCCGTTACCAGGAAGCTGATTGGCTCTTTATGCTGGAGGGCGGGACTTTATCCGTTAACAGGAAGCTGATTGGCTCTTTATGCTGGAGGGCGGGACTTTATCCGTTAACAGGAAGCTGATTGGCTCTTTATGCTGGAGGGCGGGACTTTATCCGTTAACAGGAAGCTGATTGGCTCTTTTTGCTGGATGCTGGGACTTTATCCGTTAACAGGAAGCTGATTGGCTCTTTATGCTGGAAGGCGGGACTTTCTCCGTTAACAGGAAGCTGATTGGCTCTTTTTGCTGCATGGTGGGACTTTATCCGTTAACAGGAAACTGATTGGCTCTTTAAACTGTAGGGCAGGACTTTATTCCTTAACAGCAACCTGATTGGCTCTTTATGATGAACAGGAATCCATGAAAAAGCTGAAATAGCTCCACACATGACTTTGTTATTGCTCTGCCATAGTGTCTGTCTAAAGACTGAGTGACTGACTGAGCAGTGTGCCGCTGCACTTAAACATAACATAATTACCCAAGCGGAAGGAAAGGTTCCCACCAACCATCATTTAGACAAAATCTCAATAAGTTAGTTACTTTCCACTGTGTTCCTGTTAATCAAATAACATTACCTCAATTGACTGAAGTATGAAACATATTGATATTTTGATTTGAGAATCGTTTTTAGAGCATAAAGGTCTGGTATCAGAGTTATCAATATTTCAGTATCAATCCGCACATCACTAGTCATGTGATTAGTCTGGGAATTTCCCGGAGAGCAAAACCTGAACCACAATGACTCACATACGAAGAGTCACAACATTTCCGGATATAGGACAGTGTCTGAGTCCGGACTCGGACCGTGGGCCACCTATTGATGACCCTGGCTGTAGGGGATATCAGAAACAATAGGAAAGAGGTATGAGGTGTGTGATTCTCTAAGGAACGTTGAATGAATTTACTACACATGCTAGACATGTTGTTGTAGGCTTTTAGAGGAAATTCTTATTAATGTTTGGCTATAGTATGAACCATATAACTGACCATGTCCTGCCTCTGTTAAAGCTACACTATGTAGGAGTTTTCACATTTAAAGTACAGCTTCAAAATCACTGAGATGATTCACAGACCTGAATAATGAGACCATTAAAAAACAAGGCCTAAAAATACTGCAATTCCTTGTATTTATTTTATATACCCAATGACACAGGCACTCCTCTAACTGTTAATATGTGCATGTAAGTTTTCAAGGCCAGCAGGAAACCTCTCACCAGAACTGTATAATGATTTATGTCACGTAGCCCACATTTCAAAAACTACAGAGGGAATAAGGAAGACAAAAAGAGAGAGTGATAAAGTGAAAAAACAAGTAATTTGTACATTTAGGACTGGTTTTCACTCGTGGGCATTAATTTATTTTAGATTTCATGGTGTGATGGTGATGAAAGAGAGAGAAAGAGTGAAAAACTAAATCTTCAAAGGTCATATGTATGATGCACGGCCATTACTTAATTGGATCAGATTAGCTACAAAATTTCAGGGTTAATTTAAATGAAGGGCAGATGGTGCAGCAGGTAGTGTCGGAGTCACACAGCTCCGGGTGACTGTCTGTGAGGAGTTGGTGTGTTCTCCCCGTGTCCGCGTGGGTTTCCTCCGGGTGCTCCGGTTTCCTCCCACAGTCCACAAACACACGTTGGTAGCTGGATTGGTGACTCAAAAGTGTCCGTAGGTGTGAGTGTGTGTGAGTGTGTGTGTCTGTGTTGCCCTGTGAAGGACTGGCGCCCCCTCCAGGGTGTATTCCTGCCTTGCGCCCAATGATTCCAGGTAGGCTCTGGACCCACCGCGACCCTGAACTGGATAAGAGGTTACAGATAATGAATGAATGAATTTAAATGAAAGACAAAAATGAAAGCCTAAAAAATACTACATTTACTTTGTTTTTTTTTTGTTGTTGATCCTTTCCAGTTCAATATCATCATATGTGAACACAGATTATCCAGGCTTTGTCACTTGTAAATAAATTCATTCATTCATTCATTCATTATGAATGTATGTTCATGCATGTAAAAAACAAATTTTTTACAGTGCAACAAAAATTGATTACTCTTAATAAAACATGAAACATCCAGTGTTTCCAGGTAGGCTCCGGACGCAAGAGCTGGATACATGTTTACAAAGGAATGAATGCATAATTATGTATTTTGCAGTAGAACACCAATAGGGGAGACTGATCATCTGAACTGGATAACTGAGGTTTTTGTTTCATAGTGTACTGTACACACTGGATATGGATGTAATGATGACAAAATGCATTTGAACCTAAAACTGAAGGTTTTGTTTTGCTCTTTTTCTTTCTCTTTACTGTCTTTCTTTTCTACGAGGGTTAGCTGACTGCAGAGACCATTGATTGGACTGGACCACATGACTTCTTGGTTTTTCAGGTGATCACTAGGAGAATACAGGATTGGCCATGCTTGGAGGATAGGGCTTTGTAAGTAACCATGATGCATTGCGGCCTGTCTCATGGTGTTGCCTGTCACCATGTGACCCGTGGCAGATTTATTTCAAAAGCTGTTTTTTTGGATGCTCTATGGGTTTAGACTGTTTTGTAAACATAGAATAATTCTGATGAAAGGGTTTTGGTTCATTTCTGTCTTTGTGAATTTCATAGCCATTGTAACTCTATTAGTATTCGTACTGTTAGAAACGTTACAGGTTAATCACAAGCATAGGGGTGAGTGCCATTTGGTTTGTAGTACTTTTTCTCCTGTTTATATAGAAGGGGATAGTTAGTTAATGTTGTTTTCTTTTCTTTATTTGTTTTTTGCTGGTTACGTAAGTTAATTTCGGTTTGTACCCTACATTGTTTTGTTTGTTGTTTTGGCGTATAGCTCACCCTCAAGTTTTACTTGTGATTTGTTAAATCTGCCATGTTATAGATTCAAAAGTTTGTTAAACGATATCTTCTTGTGCCTTTAATTCATGTTACTACTTCTTGAAACCTAGACTGGCATAGACCTTATTTATTTAAAAAGCAGGTTGTAACGATGGATCCTAAATTAGTCTGTGTATAGTTTATTTTCTTTTTTTGTGCACACTTTGTATTAATTTTCAGAGTTTAACAGACTGAAGGAATGCCCATAAACCATAAAACGTTCCATAACCTTCTCACTAGGCCATGTTGTATCTGTTTTCTCACTGGGTTGAATTCAGCAAGTAAATAGTGACTCTGCACTAAATGTGAGATAAACTTCAAACGGCATTTGCACATGTTTATACATAACTGCCTTCTATCATAGGTTCAAACTGGGTGACAGGCAGGGGCCCCAGTCCACCATCAGATAGATCTGAATATTAATGCACTGAAGCAGAAATGAGCCATTTGGGAACAAGCTCAGAGTCACATGTTCTATGACATGCTGATGTCAGACTTGGAGGGACATCTTTATGTAGATGATATTTGACCATTCAGTTTTTGCTGGGTGGGTACAGAAAAAAAATCACTTCAAGATCCTCAAATGCTTTACTCTTAATAATATAGTCATATATTTGGAGGGTGTCCCCTCTGTCATATTTGTTTTATCACGTATTTCATACTATGACTGAATTTGACTAGTGATGGTCTAAATTGAAATTGTTTGTGTATTGTTCTCTCAAACTCTTTGAAACCCAGAACTTCTTTCACTGGTTTGTTCTTTGTTAAAATGCAAACAGGCTGAGTTTATTGAAACTGTAGCTGTCTTCATCCAGTGCAGCCTAAGGCAAATAGTGTTGTGCAACTTGAGAGTACTGGAACTGCTTGGTTTAAAGAAACTGAAGATTTCCCAAGGCACTGTTCTAATTAGGGGTTAATCCTATTGTCAAACTGTTCTAAGCCAACACTTATATCTGTCTGAAATGTTCTAACGTACACCAACTGCTAACAGGATGTTTTGGCAGGATTTGTTTTTTTTCTTCTGGTGGACTATTCCCAGTCCAGAAGTGACGCTGAGGTGTTTCACTCTTACCAACACAACACGCACTAACACACCAGTACCACGTCAGTGTCAATGCAGTGCTGGAAATGATCCACCAGGCAGTAGGACTATAATCTGTGCAGAGTGCACGAAATGAATTAAAATAATACTATATCCAGGGCTGATTGTAAAGGAAACATTTTTTCTAAAAATGATACTGTGTAAGAGAGCCCCCTGGTGGCTCAGGGCCCAAAGTAATTTGCTGCAGTTACAGTCCCAACAAAATTTTCATAGATTTTGTGTGATGTGTCAAACAAATGTTTTGGGTGTTTTTGTTGTGTTTAGAATTGTACACAGTTCATTGTAACACAGTATTGTAATATACTGGTAGCTCAGCTCAGTTGTAAATATACACTGTCAGAAAAACTGGTGGTGGTACCTTTTGCTGTCACTGTGGTGGTACCCTAAGGGATACATATTCTGTACCTTTAATTAGGAGACACAAGAGTACTTTATTCTATTAAAACTGTTTTAAAACTGTTGATTTTATAGGCACCATTTAATTTCCAGGACTTATATTATTTTCTTTTATTTTACACTGCTTGTACATTTAGTGACCAATAACATACCTCAACTGTACCCGTTGTTTTTTTTTTTTAATGTTTTTTTTTCGTGTGAACAGCAACACTATAGCATTAAAATCACCAAAAAAAATGTCTTGGCAGTGACTTTCGTCATAAATTGTGAACAAGTTCACCCCGGCAACACTTGCCCAACCTCAACTTCACTCTGTAAATACTGTAGATATAGCTCAAAGCTATTAGCGCCAACCACAACACCAACAGCCTACTGATTCCCTGACTCCACCTCTTATATAAACACCATCAGAGACATGTTCACCACTTCACTCTGTAGATAATATAGCTGTAATTCCACCCACAAGGCCAACCTACTGATTCACTGACCCCACCCACAATAATAACCTACTGATTCACTTACCCCGCCCACAATAACAACCTACTGATTCACTGACCCCACCCACAAGGCCAACCTACTGATTCACTGACCCCGCCCACAATAATAACCTATTGATTCCCTGATTCCACCTCTTATATAAACACCATCAGACAGGTGTTTTCCATTTTAGATCATTTTTTGGTGAATTTTCTGGTGTTTTATCTTAATGCTGTGAGATTTGAACTTATATTTTTACTCATTTTTGTACAGATTAATTAATAATTTATACAAGTACTTACTAATAGTTATGAGCTACAATAATTGACAGTATACAGCATTTTACTGTGTAATTTATAGTAATTTACTGTGAAACAACAGTAATTCTTTAGAGTGTAATGATAGGAACCAGAAGTTTGAGTCACTTTTGTCACCAATTCACAACTATTCTGAAATAATTATTAATATCAAAGTGTTTAAAATATGTTCCCTATTATAATATGAACTTTTAATAGTAAATCATTCATTCATTCTCTGTCTGTATCCGCTTATCCAGTTAATGGCCACGGTGGGTCTGGATCCTACCCAGAATCACTGGGTGTGAGGCAGGAACACACCCTGGAGGTGGTGAAACACACACTAACTCACACACCTATAGACACATTTGAGTCGCCAATCCACCTACCAACGTGTGTTTTTGGACTGTGGGAGAAAACCGGAGCACCCGGAGGAAACTCACACAGACACGGGGAGAACACACCAACTCCTCACAGACAGTCACCCGGCATGGGACTTGAACCCACAACCTCCAGGTCCCTGGAGCTATGTGACTAAGACACTACCTGCTGCTGAACTTTAATATTTACATTTTAAAGAAACCAGTTTAAATGAATGAACACACTAAATGTTATAAACATTTTATAAAATTGCATATTTATGTAATCATTTTAAATGCCGTATATCGTCTTTCCTGTTCTACAGCAGAATCAAAGCAGAATGGAGTGCTCATAATGTTCCTGTTTGTTCCTCTACGTAACAATGTGTCCATGTTAACACCTGAAGACTGTGATACCAGTAAAGGTGGAAAACTCTTGAAAGATGCTTTTTCAAATAAAATGTATTATTATTATTATTTATTTATTTATTTTTTTTTTTAATTATTTCTCTAGAACACAAAGTCCTTCATTTCATTCTCTCTTTACTAACAGATTTCTTTTATCATCTGCCAAACTGTGACGTGAGCTTTCTAACTCTGAAGAGCACATGAAACACATAAGTGTTACTGTTCATTAAGGTGGGAAGATAGACCTGTTGGAGCATTTGTTGTTTTGCTGGGAGCGAGGGTGGTGGCACTATCTCAGCTTTTAACGTTTTGCTTGATTTAGAAGATGAAAGATAGGATGATGAATCATATTTACCTGGCCTTCGTCCCTGACTCATTCAAAGCAACTGCACGGAACTAACCTGGTTCTGAGTGGGTTCTGTAGCCAGTGAAGAGTGCAGCCCATTTACCTTCTACAGACTCTGAGAACTTCTGACTGAAATGACTGTATGTAAACTTCTGTTTGTCCAATATTCTTTCAGAAATTAAGGGCATTTATAGGTCTTTTGTTCTTTTCTGCTGCAGAATCAGCTTCTGCTCTTCTGGGAGGGCTTTAGACTAGATGTTGGAACATTTTCTGTGATGACATGATGGCATTCGGTTACGAGAGCATTAGTGAGATCCGGTACTCATATCTAATTATTGTTTCTGGATCACAAACCCCACATTGAATGGTGTTCCATCACTACAGAGCACAGTTCCTCTGCTCCACAGCTCAGTGCTGGACTGTGTTATACCTCTCTAGCCCACACTTGATATGTGCAGCTGCTCCAGTGCATCCTATTTAATTTCATGCTTATTTCTCTGGAGATCATACCGGCTTTGTGTGCCCAAGCCATATGTGAATGTCTGGGAACAGAATGGGTGAACCTTAACATACACTCTTAAAAATAAAGGGGTATCACTTTAAAAAGGTTTAAAATGTTTATTAAGGTATTAACATATTAAAAGTCAATAATAATCAGTTATAACATATAAATAAGAAGAGCAACCCAGTTTGCCCAATAGTGAACCCACATCCATATACTCTGTTAAACTTCAAATTTTGTCAGATACTCACTTACTTTGTCTTCTTCATCAGTCAATCACATATTTGTTAATAAGTTTTTGAGAGATAACAATATTCACATTCTCAGGTCTGAGCTTATTCTTTCCCTTGACATTTTCAGTATTAGAGACCAAAAAAGGTCACTGTTGTCCTTTTTATCTCTGTGTCACAAATGATTACGAATGACCTTTAAGGTGGTTACAGCCTTAATTTCATGGTTAATTAATAACCATGTAATAAACAAGTTTTTAAAGCATTTATAAACCTTTATTAGGGTAGTCTTGTTTTAAAGTGGTGTAGGTTCTGTAGAGGGTTTTTAAGGGATGACATAGAAGAACCGCTATTGGTTACAAAAAGAACCATGTTTATTTAAAAAATCTGTGATTGTGAAGAATCTTTTAAACGTAAACGTTGTTAGCAAAAATGGTTCTTTATGGAATCAAAAGTGGTACTTTATGTTCTGAAAAACACCACTAGATGGCGTGCAAACCACACGGATACAACCTAAATCAAAGCCGAGAGAGAGAGAGAGAGAGCGAGAGAGAGAGAGAGAGAGAGAGAGAGAGAGAGAGAGAGAGAGAGAGAGAGAGAGAGAGAGAGAGAGAGAATATACGCATTGGCATGAGCTGTTTTGGATTTTGTTTCACATTCAGAAGTAGATTAATGCTTAGACTTAAGTCAAAATGTAAATAAACAAAGAGATCAAACGATGAAACAATGGTTAAAAACAGCCCAAAAGTTTCTGTGGTACAGCGAGGCTTATTCTAATCTCGCTCTGTAAGACCTTGGAAATATGTAATGTTAAAACGAGTGTCCCACTGAGCTGCCTATCAGTGAACCCATCTTTGGCTACTTCCAGTGAATCTTTGACCCCAAAGGATGCATCATGCCAAATGACTTTGGGAACGCTATTACAGTATCATAAAATACTTGCACGTTATTATCTGTGGATGATATGGCCGCTCTAAACACGTAGCACAGTAACAAATCGGCTAATCTGTCTTATTGATTCCCCTCGCATTTAACTTCCATATTATCATAACATCATAATGTTGCTCTGCATTACATTCTGCTGAAAAAACACCAGCCCACACCCATGGTGTTTCATTGCCTCCATGCTGGCATTCATATACTTTATATTTTCTTAATGCAGTGATCATAAATTAGATTTAGAGATTCAAACGCTCCAGGTTTGTTTTTACATTTAGATTCAGTAAATATTTGTTAGTTGACAAAGACTCGTTTAATAATTTTCACAGACTGTAAGGTTTCATATCTCCAAGATCAGTGGGTGTAGCCTGTATATTTGGAAATAAAAATTACTTCATAAGTGCTCGATTATAGCGATGAAAAACACTTTCTTTAAGGCCAACTTTATTGCACTTCCAGTTAAAAACAAAGCAAGTCACAAAAGGTCATAGTCATTAACTATTTTCAGAAAACACATTCGCCTTTCACGTTGGGAGATAAAGCTCAACATAAGTTTGGTGTATTTTGCTGTGGTTCATTTATTTTGAATTTGGGAACTCAAATGTCAAAAACAAAACAAAACAAAAACCAAAAACCAAGTTTAACCTTGATGACATGTGAATGCTATATTAACTTGAGGTGGGGGCTCCAAGATGGGGGGATACAAGTTGGCAAACGTCTGTATTTCATACTTTAGTCCTAATAACTGGTTGCCTGTGTAGGGCAGAAATAGAATTTTATGCAGAAATATATATATATATATATAAATAACTATATATGCTATATTGTCAAACTTATTCCTTTACCAATACAAATCATTTAATTCAGGTGTTCCAATCACTTCCATGGCCACAGGTGTATAAAACCAATCACCTAGGCATGCAGACTGCTTGTAAAGACATTTGTGAAAGAATGGGCTGCTTTCAAGAGCTCAGTGAATTCTAGCATCGTATACCACCTGTGCAGCACGTCCAGTCGTGAAATTTCCTCGCTATTAAATATTCCACAATCAATTGTCAATGGTATTATAACAAAGTGGAAGTGGTTGGGAACGACAGCAACTCGGCCACATAAAAAATCCAGAGCTGTGTCAGCGGATGCTAAGGCGCATAGTGCCAACTTTATGCAGAGTCTATCGCTTCAGACCTCCAAACTTCACATGCCCTTCAGATCAGCTTAAGAACAGTGCATATAGAGCTTCATGCAATGGGTTTCTCTGGCCAAGCAGCTGAAGCCAAGCCTTGCACCAACAGGTGGAATGCAAAGTGTCAGGTGCATTGGTGTAAAGCATGCAGTGGACTCTAGAGAACTGGAGACATGTTCTCTGGAGTACCGAATCCCACTTCTCCATCTGGCAATCTGATGGATGAGTCTGGGTTTGCCAGGAGAACAGTACTTGTCTGACTGCATTGTGCCAAATGTAAAGTTTGGTGGAGGGGGGAATTATGGTGTAGGGTTGTTTTTCAGATTTTTGACTCTGCTCTTTAGTTGAAGGAATTCTTAATTCCTTAAGGAATCCTTCAGCATACCAAAAGATTTTGGACATTTTTAACAGGTTGGGGATGGCCTTTTCCTGTTTCAAGATAGCTATGCACCAGTGCACAAAGCAAGGTCCATAAAGACATGGATGAATGAGTCTGGTGTTGAAGAACTTGATTTTTCTGCACTGAACTTTGACCTCCACCTGATAGTACACCTTTAGGATGAATGAGAGTGGAGATTCTGAGCCAGGCCTCTTCCAACACCAATGTCTGACCTCACAAATGCAATACTTCAGGAAGAACGGTCAAACATTCCCATAAACACACTCTTAACCCTTGTGAAAAGCCTTCCCAGAAGAGCTGAAGCTGTTGTAGCTGCAAAGAATGGGCAAACATCAAGTTAAACCCTATGGATTAAGAATCGGATGTCACTCAAGTTCACATGAGCGCAAAGGCAGTCGAGCGAATACTTTTGGCAGTAGAGTGTATATATATCAGGGGTTACAGATGATGAGTGAGTGCATGAATTAGTGAATGAATGAATGTGAGTTCAAAGAGGGAAAGGGATATCCTTTTTCTGACAACTATCCCAATACACACACCTGCAGAAAAACATTCACTTAGTACAAGAGAAAAGAAACTGAGAAACAAACCAGGTTACCTCCATGAAGCAGAGTCCAGAGGCCATTACAAGGTACGTGTTAAAAACACCATAACCTGTCCTTAACAGGACACACCAATATTTTCAGTGCGCGACTCTTCAGGTGTTTTATTGTTAATATATTTCTGTACCCAGTTAAGGATAACACTCAGGTGTTACTTCTGACTGTGTTTGAATGGATCACACAGAAGTGTATACAGTGGTCACTGAGTACATGGCGCATTAGGATGTAACTGCTGCCCCCTCAGTGAACCATGTCACAAGCGCGAGTGACTAATTGCATTGCTCTTTGTCGTGTACTTTGCCCTGTAACCGCTGGGTGGCGATAAGCAGCTGACATCAGCAGGAAAACTCCCCTCCAACAGCGCCGCAGACGCAGCGTCGCCTCGCGAGTAATAAAATCAGGTGAGATATCCAAGGCGCCAGGTGAGCAATAGAAGGAGCAATTCAGATAGTTCGCCTTGCGTTAACTTCTGTTCTCCAGCGCCACCGTCGTTACTTATTAACCGTACTATATACAAATAAAGATACGGACCTGATAAACCTGATAAACCTGGGACTCCAGGCGCAGCTCCGAGTGGGGAATGTGGACTGTTGTTATTTTTTAAACACTCATTGGACGTAAACATTGTGTGTTATTTCCTGACTCTATACAGCTTAATCTCTACGAAAGAATTCCAGTTATGACACTGGGATATTTTCCATCCCTCCTTTTTTTGTGTGTCCAGATGTGATCTTGAAGAGATTCCGTGACGTTTGTGGACATCCTCAGGCATCTTGATAAAGATTTTCAGATAGCTTATGAAAGACAGAGACGTCGCCAGACGTACAACAACCTTAATATATGCGTGAGTCTCTTCACGCAGCTTATTTTGTAACTACGCTTCTGGACGACAACGTCATTCCCTTTATCTGTATTATTATTTATTCTCCGGCACTTAGGTGGTTCTATTTTTTTTTTGGCCGCGTTTCTTTGGTGAATATCTACATCTCGTGTGTCAGTACTCTTTCCAAATCTGACAATCATATCAGAAAATGCACTGACGTTTCAAAATTAGAACAATCAAATGTGTATCCACACAAACTTTGAATCATAGAGTGTTGGAGGATGAACGCAGATTGATGTAGAAAGCGTAGTCTAATAAGTTTGTGAAATAAAAGTGAGAAATTCAGCTCGACGCCACTTGTGCAATGTGCTGTCGCCTTTAATTCATTTGAACAGAAGCACTTAAAACACAGACAACAGTAAAAGGAACGATGGCACATGATTGTATCCGCTAGAAAACCTAGCAGCGCGGGTATATTTTTGTGGGGAGGAAGATGGGACGGGGGATACATTACAATCCATAGTCAGAGGGATGTAAAATGAGAAAAAATGTCATAAACAATGCTAATACCTCACAAACTATTTTTTTTGTACACAGGTATATCAACAATAAATTAAGGACAGCTCCCCAAGAAGAAACAAACTCCATTATATTTACACGCAATATCCATATGAAATAATTACATAAATATTTTGTAGCTACAGTATATGTCACTATTTACATTATAGTCATTAGAACCATGTCCGTTGGTGTTTAGATTCCCTTTCCCTCTGATAATCTCAATGCTGGGTTCAGTGATGCAGTTCTTGTACCGTAGCCTACAAGTGGGTTTAAACCATTGTAGTAAGTGATGATTGGGACAACATTGGGACTTTTTATAAATGGCTAAAAAAACCTTGGCCCAATATTTACTTTCATTTTACTACCCCCCCCCCCACCCCCCCCCCCCCCCCCACACACACACACACACAATGGTCTTCTCAAACTCTCAATTGTTCCTTCCATGAGGTGGATATATGAACCCGTTATTTAATATTGCAAGCACTGTGTCACTTTTATTGAGCTCTTGGTGTGTATTTGGTAATCCAAAATAATAATAATAATAATAATAATAATAATTAAAAACAAATTCAACCAAAATAAAACAACAAAGACATTTCAATAAACCGAGATTTGTGACGTGTGACATATGACATGCAAACCAGCTTTCCAACTCGTAAAATAATTACTCATTTTATTTCAAACACAGCAGTCTGTATAAGGTAGAAAGAGATATCCAAATAAACTAAAACCATATGGAGAGTGCATATTAAACGAATCCATGGTCACCCCAGCAAGTTGACGTGAAACGTAGGACAGCAGCAGCTTATTCCATCTTCAGGCAAGCTGTTCACTTTCAATACTTCTATGGTATTCTATTGAATTAAGGATAGGGGAAATAGTTCTAGTTGGTATTTTAATTTAACAACAATAACAACAACAACAACAACAACAGAAAAGTCATGTATACAGTCGTGTGCAATAGTTGGTCTACGACCATGTTGTTTGGAGTTTCTAAATGAAAGTAGGGAATTACTGTAAATGGCCTGTTGTGCTAACTGTACTGAAGATTTTTATTTTTCAATATGTGAAACTGAACGTTCTTTTTTCCACTTATCAACAGTGAAAATCAACCATGGTGTTTGACCAACGCTGCCACAACCTTTGCACACGACTGAACTGATTGGATTTGTCTTGTGTTATCACCAAAGTGCATTTGAAAACCTAACGTCCCCTGTTTCTTTTTTTCCCCAATGTAGGTCCGTATTGTAAACCCGCTTTCGCTAGAAGGGCGTCGTCGTACACAATCCGTGTTTGCAGTGTCCGCCGCGGTGGTCACTCAACAGTCTCCGTTGCGGAGCTGACCTCACGGAGAGACGCTCCGCGCTCTCTCCTGCTTTGAGTCCAGTCCGCTGACCAGGCGCTGGATGCTCTGGAGCTCGCTGCTCGAGTCCTTCTCATGCGCCGCTTTGGGCGACAGCGACACAGAGCCCGAGGACATAGTGGACGAGCGACTGGTCACTTCGGAGGTGGAGTCCAGCGCGGCGGACGCGGGGCTCGAGGCCAAGCCGTCCGCCTTCAGGTCAATGGCGCCGCCCCCCGCGGGAGGCACGGCTGTGGTGAGCAGTGTGGTGTCCGGTACGCCGTGCAGGGTGTATGGACTGTAACGGAGGCGCGGACGCACCGCGTTGAGGAACGGGTGGCGGTGAACCGAGGACGAGGCTGCGGAGGAGGCGGCCGCAGCTGCTGCCATATACGTGTACGGGTACGGGAACAGACCTCCGAACGGGGACATGGCCAAGCCCTGCGTGGAGAAGATGGGAGAGATATTTAGACAAAAAAAATCTCTGGCGGTTGAAAACAAACCAAGAACAAACAAACAAATGAAAACTAGCTTCAAGGGAAAGTAGACGATCAGCCACGACATGTTCAGGAGATCATGTCTGATTGTGTAGCCTGGTTTTACACTCGAGCTACGAGGCTAACAAGTAATGGAAGTGTGTGTCACCTCGTATTAGTCTCAGCTCCACTGCCAAACTTTGCATTTAGCTTTGGATATTGGTGTAATTTTTGCGTACATTTCTCTTAAATTGCTAAATTTGATTTTTACTCAAATATTCCTAGACATCGTGGCAATTTTTGATTGAGAACTACCACATTTCCTTAACACTAATGATAAAAACCAGTACACACACTGTACACATGCCCCCAATGTTTTTTAAAAATCACCTTATTGTGATACAACCCAAGCCTGTTAAAATAGACATCATGACTATTTAATGCACTAACGCTTCCATTACTGATAATAGGACATTAGCCCAATCGATAGCTACATTTCGACTAAAATATATTTACAAAAACATCAGCACTTCTGTGTTTTATAAATTTGACAAATTAGTTTTCCTGGAGTATAAATATAAACGTCTAAAAATGTCTTTCATTCACACATCTCAAATACTCTACACAGAATGCAGCAAGCTGGCACCTCTCCAGTGATTACTGTTATAATGCATGTAATGTATATATCTAGACATATAGGATAAATATAGGCAGTGTTTGGTACTCGTGATTTATGAGCAAGGATAAGAGAACTATTAAAACACACTCAAGTCTAAAGCCACACCTTTAGTTATCTAACTCAAAGACAATCATATAGCCATGACAGCTGTGTAAATAGAATACTACAGTGTGGATATCCTAGGACATTTTGTTTCTTTTTTGTTGTTGTTGATTTCCTATTAAATTAATTCAGTTCGTTCACATTTTAAGCTACAGCTTCTGTCCTTGGCTGAGTGGAAATTATTGGAAATAGTATTATATATTGGGTAAAATATGTATGTCCCGTTATAATATAATGACATACTGCTTTTTAAAATTGGTTAATATTTTATATTTTGCTTATTTTTTACAGGACATCTACAAAGGCCCTGTGTGTAAATCACGTCCCCCTCCCAGTCATCAAACCATGCCAATTAACCAGGGGTCTTCCAAATTTACTGACGATGGAGTTTGTCACGTGTTGGACCGTGTTGTACCTGCGAAGCCAGGACGTGTTGCTGCAGATGAAAAGGTAGTCCCGGGCCTCCGGTCAGGCTTTGCGAGGGTGACGCCATGCTGGCCGTGTCCATGGTGCTGACCCCTCCCCCTCCGGTGGACACGGCCGCTAGTAGCGGCCCCATTCCCGCGGTCATGTTGGAGAAGGCGCCCCCCATGTTGAACTGGCCCGGGTGCAGGAGGAACGGATGCGCTCCGCTCAAGTGGTTGAAGAACTGCTGACCAGGGAATCCGAAACTGGGCAGCGGGCCCTGGGTCAAGTGCGCGCCGCTGTCCGTCTGCACGGTCAGCGGCATATAGTCGTCCTTGCTGATGGGCCGCGGCTCTTTGCTTTGGTCGGGCGCCGGACTCTTGATAAGGTCCTCCGCCGAGCGCGTAGTGCTGGAGATGACGGTGACGGGGCTGTGGCGCGAGTCCGCTCTGCTCCTCTCAGTCCGCGGGCCCCGCGACCCCGAGTCGCCTTCGCTGAACGGGTGGTCTCTGCTGTGCGCGCGCTCGTGCTCCTTGGGGTCGTCGCTGGTGGTCGTGGTAGAGATCTTGTTGGTGTCAGGCCCTTCCTTCACGTGCCCGTCTTTGTCGTCCTCGTCGCTGTCCTCGTCACTGTCGCAGAAATCTCCTGTTGTTAAGGATATGTAATGAGTTAATTCGTGTAAAACGGGAACCTGATCAGTAGGAACACACACACACACACACACACACACACACACTCAGAGAGAGAGAGAGAGAGAGAAAGAGAGAGAGAGAGAGAGATACCAAACCCTGTGGCAGGGTTGTAGAAGCTTTTTTGGTGTTTTTATTAACTGGTAAATTTAGTAGTATGCAATACTATAAATATTATTATAGCGTTACTAACCTACAATACACATGTTATATATTTAACACAGGTATTAAAATGTTGGTCCATGACATAGATCACATATACATTATTAAAGTTGCATTATACCTTACATTACATGTTTATAAATGTTATCAATCTAATCAAACATATATTTTAAGAAGAAATGTTAGTAATATATATAGGTTTTATTTAACCTATATGTTATAGGCTATCACACACACACACACACACACACACACACAAGATTATTGGAAATTGTATCTAGCCTACCAATTATTACAGGATTAGTAACCTATAATATAGTTGTTATAAATGCTTTAATACACAAAAATACAGAAATCCGGTCGGATTGTGGTACACTGCACATGATACGTTTTCTTATTATTAAAGTTATATTTAATTATGAAATACACACACACACACACACACACATACAATTCAGTTCAGTAAGCTTTTTTGGCATCATGATCATTCAATTCATGCCAAGTATATATCTATATATATATATATATCTAGAACGAAATACGGCTGAGTTTAATTTTAAACATATATATATATATATATATATATATATATAATACCAGATGTAACACACTCATAACTTTATACATATTTTTATAACATTATGAAGCATTGACTGATTGCAATAATTAATTTACACATTTACACGTCCCCTGTGGGCAGCATTAACGATTAAACAACTTGAAATAAAGAAACACATACACAAATATTTGTAGTGCTCTGACAGATCCTTAGCTGAGTCAGTAACAGGTAGCCCAGCCTGTAACAGGACATTATTTGAAAAGGGGTGAGGGTGGTCTTGTTATAGTATAGGCCTGTGGGCTTTTGAAAAGAGGGGAGGAGGGTGCATGTTAAAGCGTGTTACCTTTTAAGTTCTGCTGACCCGCGGTGGACACCGCGGGAGAAGAGGCCTGGCGAAAGCCCTTGAAGGAGGCCTGTTCTCCCGAGGAGTCGTCGGATGTGCCGTTCTCCTTCTTCTGCTGCTCCTCGTACGAGCGAATGGACTGCAACGCCAACTGTTTCCTGTAGTTCAAAGATAGCACAGGCACACCATTTAAACAGATTAGAAAGTACTGGTATAGTCGCTTGCAGTTCTTGGTTACGTGTTGTGACGTAATACTGTTTCCAAATGCGCTGGGTTAAGTTGTGTTGAATCAGTTTGACAAACAAAATATCGCTTAATTTTATAGGGCAGTGTTACAGACCTCAAAATATGATTTAAATCCATTTATCCTGAAATAAATGTTTGTCTTTAAAACAATGAAGTAATAAATACAAGTGCATAAATTTAAATACAGTAACTTTATTTGAAGTTAGATTACTTTGCATTCAGATTTGTTTATTTGTTAAAAGATATAACCTGATATATGTGGACTGCTATCACTAACACTACTACTACTAATAATGCTACTACTACTGCCAGAATTAGTAGTACTAATTATATTATACTGCTACTTCTACTACTACCATTACTAATGCTTCTACTAGTACAGCTACTATTATTACTAATAATTAAATAAAATTTAATGCAATTAAAACATTTTATTTAGCTGCCACAAGGAGAAGTTGTCAAAGGAACCTATATGTATCAAATGTATTAGTGTATTGATATTATTAGCATGTAGCATTGGTGTGTTGCTAATATTACCATGAAGGAAATATATAATGCTTAAGCTAACAATTTAAAATAATTTCATTATCCTATTTAAACTTTTTCCCCTCACCTTTTCTCTCGTCGTCCATTCCCGGTATCTCGAAAGCCTTTAGCAAATGGATTGTGATCAATTTTCAGCTGTGTTATCTGAAATGCAATGAGTAATAAAGAGTTAATAAGAGTAGCCTGTGTGTTTATACACATCCACGTGATCAGTTTTAGTCTGACTACAGTTTCTCCGTTTATTTACAAATTTATACGTGGCGGGCAATGACTTATTGATGTTTGATCTAAGGATGTGACGCTAATCGCGCGTAAGTTCTTCCTTTGAGCTAAACAAGCCTCGCGAAGAAGTTTTACTGCGTTGGAGTTAATGGAGTTGGTGTTGAACTACACGTTACTTTGCCAAGATCACGCGTGGACTGACTTATTGCCGGTGCCTTTTTCCAATTAATTTTTTCACATTGGCGAACCTAGGTGGCCTGGGGAGCTGTTACCTCCACTCATAAAATACGTTTACATTTACAACCTCGTGACACCCCCACACACAGGCTATTCTGTTATCAGCTGCAGCTACGTAGATAATTACGTAAAATATATTCATCAATAGTCTGAATGGAATACACATATGTAGATGCAGGCGTTTTTTTTCTCAGCTATTCCCCAGACCATAAAACCGATCTACATCCCCTCCCTTCTGGTTACTCTTTCCTCTTTCTCTTACTCTCTCCTACACACACACACACACACACACACACACACACACACACACACTGAAAAAAAAAAACTGGGCTAGTTTGCCAAATACTCGACCCCGTGTGATTAAACATAATTAAGATAACCTGTAAGACATACATTCCTGAAATGTCTACCCATACTCCCAAGGAGTGCTTTTATGATCGTTTGGACCTTACAATATGGAGTACAGACTTACTGTGCTTATAAATCATGTGTAATAAAACTCTTTCACCATTATTGTACACTACAGGCGGCTATCGCGTTCGCCCTTGTTACTAACCGTTTAAGAAACATGCGGACAATTTAGGGTCATATACAAAAAAAAAATAAAAATAAATAAATAAAACAGCTCGACACAAAGACTAAAATCTGACCTTACCTTGTCGTTTTGGTATGCAGTAACAGCGATGAAATCGGTCTCCGGGAAAACGTAAGTCCTAAACGTGCTGTACGGGAGTTTCAGAATGTCGTTAGCTCTCACGATGTGAAATCTTGGCTGGTATTTGTGCATGGAGTTCAGAATCGTCTGCAATAGGAAGAAAAGAAGGCGTGTTGTGATTTTTAAGGTGCGATTTCAGATTGCAGCAGTAGCTGAAAGATTTACCATGCGACACCCTGCTACAACCCCCTCCCTTTTCCTTTGCTCTAACAAGCCGAGGCCTAGCAGACTTCATTCAGCTAAGCTTTTCCACTCGAGTGAAACGAATGATTTCTGCTTAAGCTTTCGACATGGCAGTGAAAGTATACAGTGTTTCAATGAGCACACATTTGGGGATATTGTATAATGACACGCTTTGTGGAATTTCTGAGTGGAAATAGGAATAGTCATATATGGGGAACAACTTTATTACGGCTCTTTTCTGCAAAACCTTTGGGTAAAAATTCAGTGTATTTGCTGTGGACTGAAAAAAACTGAAAAAAAAAAACATTAGTGCACAAGCCACATTTTAAACCCACACACTCGTTATGATATGTTTAGCAAATGATACAAAGTGTGGTAAAATGTGCAGGAGTGTTTTCTTTAGAGGATGTGTTCTCTCATTTTCACTTAAAAATGAAAAAAAAAACATACGGCAATTGATCAAGGTGTGTGTGATTATTATTTTTTTTTACAGATGACAGTGTAAAGACTGTAGACAGGGATAACAATTGCAAGGAAAAAATATATTAAGAATAATCATAATTAAAAGCAATTGAACAGAAAGTCATATCAACACTAATAACAATAAGAAGTAAATGCCACTTACAAATCCATGCTTGTCGGAGATGTTGTTGGTCAGTTTAAGTTTGTGAAAGTTGACGACTTTGGACATCCACTGCTCGCCAGTGGCCGGACTGTCGGGGTGAATGTACATCCGCTTTGGCATTTCGGGGTCAGCCTTGCCTGCCACCATCCAACGCGAGTTGTGAAATTTATACCTACAGTCATCAGCCGCTACGATGTCCATCAACAGAATATATTTGGCTTTCTTGTCCAAGCCAGTGCACCTCACTTTAAACGGAGGGAACATTCGCCTGCAAGGAGCAGAAATATGAGAATATATATAAACAAGCTAAATTAATTCAGTATAACCTGCTGAGTTTTGTGGATATACGATTCAAGTTTGGATAAACCTAATGGGCAGAGATGGGAAATACTTAGGTAGGAAATGCAGGATTATTCTGGCTTGCTCTGCCTCCATGGGAAGGCCTAACCCTCAGTCAAGAATGTCTTCACTTCTATTTCTTTCCTCACCAGGACGACAAATCAAAACAGCCATTCGAAAATCACGCGATGTTTACATTGAAAAACAACAACAACAACAAACCCCTATTTTCAAAAAATTGAAACAGGGTTATTTTGCTAAACGTATGACGTAATTTTAAAACTAAGATATTTTCAAGACAAAGCAACCATAAATGCACTAAAATAGCTCCCGACTGACAAATGAGCTCTAGGCAGTGACTAATGCCGTCATAAAATATGATTAGATTCGATTGTTGCTATGGGCGAATTCAAAGCAGCGTTTATAGTATAGGTTGGGTTACGTTTGAGAATTGTAAAGATTACATCGACATGCTAGGTGCTCGTATATTGATAATAGGCCACATAAAATCATTCAAAACTATGTGTGACTATTTCATACGCTGATAAGAGCTAGACGAAATAAACGAGTCCAGTCCGAAACTATAAGTCGCTCAAAAGTGAAAAAGTCCACAGGCGAATGCAAAAGTTCTGCTGGTTAAATGAGTGAAAATATGCTACAAAAATGACATAGTTTCTCAGCAAAATTAAATCAAATGTATCTGTAAAATTCAACATAAAAATACACAAGCTATTAATTGCCTCACGTTTAAGGTTTTCCTGATATTATTTTCAGTTTAGTAAAATCTAAATCAGCGATGGAGCATGAACATATACAGAGGCGTGTACTTATTTTCACTCAGAAAATCAACAAAAGCTTGTGGTTTGACCAGGGGCGCCCAACTTTCGCAGGCGTCTGTAACTCAGATCAATAAATCAGTGCAGTCAATGCAGACAGTCTCCGTGTCTCCTGATAAGTCCAAACACGATCAACTCTCAATTCTGAACTGAACCCAAATTTTGTTTTCGATCACCATTTTACAATAAGACTCCTTTATACATTGTTAAAGAATGGTTTACAAAGAGTTTATTAACGGCTGTTAATAAGGTCATAAACACCTTGAAAAATAATTCATATACAACCACAATACATGGATAAAAGCGTAACAGTGAACAGTGACCTGTTGCTTGCCAAGTGAGCTCACAGTCATTGGTCAGTCTCTGCTCTGGTTATTACAGTTAGTCCTTCTCGTCATTCAGAATTATATCTGTCAGGTTAATCAAATATTTATATTAATATTCATCAGAAAAACAGATGAGCGTTGCTCTGTTTATTAGCAATTTATAAACATTTTATAAGAATTATTGTATTTGAGTGTTATAGTATAAATATTGTAATTATCAGAAATAATTTTATATACAATATTTCATTAGTTCTTTTTTATTAATTGGTTTGAATTTTATTATATTTGTGTAGAATATTTTTGCTCCCTTCCTTTCTATTCCTTCCCACAGTTGTTTTCCCCTGGTACCTTGAACCTGGTATATGAGTGCTAATTTATGGTTTATAACTATTTATTCATGATTTCTAGCTGTGTATGATTGAATTTATAACCTGTAATAAACAAATTTAAAGCCATTAATAGACTGTAATATGTGTACAGTATTTACTATACTGTACCTGTATCTTTATTCTAAACTGGAAAATCTAATATTGGTCGACTCTTAAACTCCCAACTTTTATTTTATTTTATAACTTATTTTTTCCCTCGTAAATAGCGTCATGTTTACCTTCCTGATTTGGTGATGACCATTTCGGTTCCGCACTTATGGAAGAGCTCCCACAGTTCCTTGGCTTCCAGGTGCACTTTGGGGTCGTCCTCCACCTCCTCGTCGGGCTCGAGGCTCTTCAGAGGGCGGAGGTGCGCCGCAGCCGCGGCAGCAGCAGCGGCGGCGGCCTGGTGGCCCAAAGACGAGAAGTGCAGGCCGCTGTCCGCGGCGCTCATCAGCTGCTCCATTATGGGTTTCCCCAGCGCGCCTGGCAGCGACAGAGAGCCGCTCGGGGGTAGCGCCAAAGCGGGGAAGAAGGGTGGCTGCTGCCCCAGCATGGCGCTCATCGCGAAGTCCGGAGCGCGGTGAGGCAAGAACGGGTGATACGCCATGCTCGAGCCTTGGATGACTGGATCTCTCATCGGGAAGCTCATTCAAGGCCCCGCGCTTCTCAGAGTACGTTGTGTCTCAAAGGGGAAAATGTTTAGGGTTCTAGCTGGTGGTCTACTTCTCCAGGCTTTAGAGGTATTCTAAAAACAAGAAGCGGAGGTTGTGTTGTGTTGACGGCAGTTCTTTTATCCAGTCTTTTCGAAGTTTTCCACCAGTAAACAAAAACAAAAACCCCAAACAAACACAAAACCGTAAGGCCTTAAAGGGAACTAAGGCTGTGACTAGGGCTCATACTTCATCCAGTTTTGAGAGGGTCCTCCAGCAACAACAAGCCCTTACTAGTGCTCTTACTTACGATTTTAGAGGTCCCCACAAATGCAAGCAAGAACCTACTACTCTGATTCGACCTAGAGGTCTTTACTGTATCCAGAAGTTTAGTCCCTCAAGTCCCATAAGACTTACGTTCTGCCTAGAAAGGAACTCGTACTCTCTTCAGTTTTCATTTAATTTTAAAGTCCTCCGCGAAGAAATCTCCAGCAAATAATTAATCATCCACTGTCCCGCGCTGCTTTATTCGTTAAACGGTTGCCCACCAAATTGGCTGCAAAAGAAAGCGAAGAGAAAAGGGGCCATCCATTAAATCTTCACTGTGCACTCTGTCTTCGAAGGCGTCGGCGCGTGCATGTGTGTGTTGAGTGTGTGTTGAGTGTGTGTGTGTGTGGGACGCTTAAGTCAAAGCAACAGCCAAAGCGATCGCGCCACTCCGATCCCGTTCAAAGTCGACATTGCTTCAGCGCGCGCCTTCAGGATCTCCGCGACCCTCGATGGTCGACCCTTCCTCTCGTTCGGCTAGTTCCTCGCGCGGGGACACTCTCTCCTTCCTGGCTGATCCGCGCGTACGCACATTTCCGTGAGTGGGATTCGGAGTTGGAGTTCGAGGCAAGGCGAGGCGAGCGCGAGGGGAGGCGAGGCGAACGCGAGGCACACGAGACGCTGCCGCCGCTTCTAGTGAACTGCGTAAAGCTCGCGGCGGCGCGGCGGCGCGGACGTGTGGACGCTCGCCTCGCGTTGATTGGCTCTTTGACGCTTTCGGGACCAATTGCGCGCCTCTGGAGGCGTGGTTTTAACAGCTCGCGGTGGAGGGTGGAGGGGAGAAGACTGAAGACTTTATAAAAAGGTGTTTGGGAAGTCGGCGGCTGCGGCGGGAACGGCGCTGCATCGCTGCGTGTCGTGTGAACCGGCGCCGACGTCATGAGCTATGAACGATGGAGGGGCGAAGAGCGCGAGGGGGTGGGGGGGGGCAGCCAACGCTAAAGCCCAGCAAAGCCTCAGCCGCGTGCAACGTCAGCGCCTTCTCTTCTTACAAATAAAAATGAAATCCATATATTCATAATTCTATATTTCTGTTCAATACGTTATAGGCAAATCATGTATTAATTATAGGAAAATATAATAACAGTCTCACGTGCATAATCATCACTAGTCCAAGCTAAAATATCGCTCAGTATTTTGGGGTCAGCATTCTGATACTTTTTAATCGACTGGTCCAAAATGCGACCCATTTACAACGAGACTGCCCTTGTAAATCGTTTATTAATGGTTTATAATTAGTTTATTAATTATAATTAGTTTATAAACACCACAATAGTGACATATGTACTTACCTCTGTAAGTATCATATTTGCAAGTTTCATTTATCAGATATTATTCTCATTATTTGTGTTATAGTATTCTGCTTATTAGTGATTTTCAAAAGTTTTAAACTCGTTAGAAAATATTTATAAAGCATTTATAAAATTAGTTTTATTTTAAAGCGGTACTTCCTACATTTTGGGACGTATATTTTGTTTCTATTGAAAATAAATGAAATAGTTTCACTGGATTTTAAAAACAAGGTGAGATTGTTTTTGCTTTTAACCCAATTTTCTTTCCCTTTCCATTTGTTTATTTATTTATTTATAATTTTTTTTTGCACAAAGTTTGAACGTTTCTCTTCATCGCATTTCTGTGGTGTATGTGCTTGCAACAGTTGCCTGAATCAAATCATCATCATCATCATCATCATCATCCTCATCTTTGTCACCCTCATTATCTTTCCTCCATTATCTCTTGTGCTCGCTGTGTGTGTGTGTGCGTGCGTGCGCGCGTGCGTGTCTGTATCGCGTAGATGTACAGATCTGTGCATTATGAGCGCGCCTTTTGGACACGTTTAATGGGTGATGAGAGTCTTTGCCCAGTCATAAAAATACTGTCTATCGTCGCAAAATCAGACACTCGTTCTTTCTGGATATTTGAGTTGATTCGTGACTGGGTTGAGATTCTCCCCGGAGATCCCCGCCCAACGTGGTCCAATTATATTAACCCTATTCTATTCTTAATATTTTAAACATTTGGACCAGGATCTATTTACAAACGCCGAGCTGATCCACTGCTAGAATGTCGCAAACACCGCAAGGGCTGGGACGCGAAGACTAGATCTAATTACTGCAAACTCATATCGAGGTTGGGTTGTGTGCACATGACAAGTCTTCTGTTTAACGTTGGAGACGAACACACATGGCCGGATTCATTTGCACGTAAATAACGTTTGTTGTTCTAGCAGTCACCAAATTATTGGACATCACACTGGACGATGAGCTGGACCTCCACATTTGGTGAGACTCTACAGCACAGAAACAGTATATTCAGTTACAAAGTTGGGCCCTGATGTTATAACACCTTTAAAGGCTAACCTAATCCTTGCCCACTTAAAAGGCTTATGAAATTAACCCAACATGTCGTTATGAGGTGTAGATCCTGTAGTGGAAGACATATTGATGTTATATGGATCTCTGAACTATGCACAGCCATTTTTATGTATGAAAAATCTTAACCAGGAAATCATTTAAATGTAGAATACTGTTAGTAAAACCTTTCACAGGGTTCTTGGAATTTTTAAATTAACCAGAGTAATCTTCAGTTGTAGTGAAGGGTGCATAAACACAATTCAGTTGTTTACTCCACTGGATTTTGTACACACTTAAAAGCATTTTCTATGTAGTACTATGTTAAATTATAATACTATGGTTTTTAGTGGTATACAGCAGCGTTTCCATCCTAGATAAGTACAATTAAAACATACAGAGAACAATTTATGCATTCACAACATTCTACAAACGATGATTATGGTTCTAATGATTGCTTTTCATTGCACAAGGCCAGATACAAACAGATACAATTTTCTTTTCCCAAAACACATTTCACTGGAGTAAACACAATATATACATTTGAAGAACTTCTATAATTATTAAATAATCAATATGGTCTAAAGAACCTTTATTAACCCAAAAAGGTTCTTCTATGACATCACTAAGATATAGCTTTGTGGCAATAACTATTTAAGAATGATAATTTTTAATGGGTTGGGCTCCATACTTTTAAGAATAGTATTTACTTTGTCAGAGGTCTGCCATTTACCAAAACATATTGTCAAAATCTGCACATGAATAGTGGAATTAAATACAGTGTTTTTTAAGTTGCTGTGAACTTTGTGAGCTGCTCTGCTTAATCATTGTGTGAGGAGTACAGCCTACGTCTTATGTGCAAGTGTGTTTGTTTGGGACCTCAAGCCCATCCTAGTTTCATGGCTGTCTTTTGGACATCTCACCCCTGTTCGCAGAACCTTCCCTTTTAGCCAGAGGTGTCACTAGGTAGCAGTGTTGACCCAGGGCCACCCAACAGCACCATCTCATTTTCAAAATCCACCAGGCTTAATTAAGTAAGCAAGCATCGGAGAACAGTCAATACACTGTCTAAAGTTTTACAGGGTTTGGACTCTCAGGACTCGGAGTGGCCATAAAACACCAAGTCCAACATGGCTGATTGATGGGAACTGTGGGTCAATACTCCATATAAAGGCACTGAATGTGTACATAAAGAAAATCCCTCCAAAATACTCTGTGTTGGGCAAACGTGTAAGGCAAGATCACCAAATGGTGGACCTTGGTCCAGATCTGGATTGATTATGTGTTTCTGTCCGGATATGTGACCAATTTGTAATAACTTAATTAGAATAGTTAAATATCATTCATGAATATTTATTTATTTGTTTTTTTTTTGTTTGTCAGTTGTGGCAATGGACAACTTACACAGCTAATTCGGGCCAGTCAAACTATTTGGTGATCAATGACAAGTTCACTAGGAAGAGCAAGAGGTATGTGTGAGTGAGGTCACGATAGCTAGCTACAAAATAAATTCAAAGAAGTATTAGTTTAAAAATGTATGAAACAGTTTGTGGTCTTCCTTTCTGCAGCCGGTTTTAAACCAGTGGCGTTAACCAAAAGGAGCACTGTAACTTTTACCGTAAATTAAAAAAAAAAAACACGTGACGCAAGTATGACTTTTATTTTGTGAATGAGTCGTTTACTGAGCTTAATGTGGGGTCGTGTGTGTTTAACTTGAGGTCGTTTACCAACTGGAAACACAGTGAGAGGTGATAAACTGGATAAAGGGAGTCAAAACAGGGAATGAAAATCCTCTACTGCACAAATCAAAGAAGATACGTCACAGAGAGAAGACGTTAGTAGGTCTGTAGTCTGCACATTGTTTGTTTTTATCGCGCTCTGTTCCCTCGCGATTGTTGTTAAATCCCCTGACATCACTTCCTGTATTTGGTTAGTTTAGATTATTTTGGTTTGTGTTGCATTCATACTTGAAACGAATCACACCAGATTTCTTTTAGAAACGGACTGAGACCCACCTGCTCCGACAGCCTTGGTCCGCTTGTTAGGTGCGCACCAGAGTTCGAAAGGGAGCGTTCACACTTACTTAAACAACCAAAGCTGACATGTCTGAACACACCCTTAATTGAACTCCAGCGGTATAAGGTTTGGCCAGTACAATGAGGCCAAGTGTGTACTGTAGTTTACGCTGGTTTTGACATAAATTCTTTATGTAATTTGTCATGAAACTGTACTATTTTACCCAGTGATGCCATTAGTCTTCTTTATTAGAACTTTTGAGAGAAGTTTTTTAATATCCTCGCAACAAATAACTGCAAATTGCGTCTTTATTATTAAGAAGTCTTGCTAATTATTTTGCATAATACTTACAGAATTCTAAATGACAGTGCAGAAGGCAGGACTACCAACAGTAACCAGCTCCGACTGGAATGAATGATCACAACTCATCGCACTTGACATGAGAGAGTGAATCGGTCAATAAGGAATGGCCTATGAGTTATGGTGTCTGTAAAGTCATACATGTACAGTGTGACTTGTGTGTGTCCACCTCCCATTGAAATACACTTCATCCTCTTGTCTGTAAGACATTGTAATGACAGATGCTTTGTGAGTGCTTAGCCCCAGCCACATCTTCCCTTCCTTAGCGCATATCAATAATTGGGAACTGATTAATGGCCATTGCAAATGTAAATGGAGATGTTGCAATGAAGCTGTCTACAGTAGGGCCTTCCACATGATTCACTTTACCTGTCAATGACTCAGACCTGTCTATCATTTTTATTCCAGTCCACCCTTGCTTTCATCGCTTTGCGCAATAACTTGTTAGCGGTATTGATGGAAACTATTTTAGTTAATTAGGGGATGTGTCCATTGACTTCTTTCAGTGAGATCCATTGACGTCTGAGAGATGTCTGAGAGACGTACATGACTAAAGGCAAGGGAACCCTGCTCATACAGTTGACTCAAGGTACTAGAGTGTGAAGAAGTATGCTAAAAAGCTAATTTAAGATTGTGCTCAATTATACCACTAAGAAGTAGCAAAAATATGAATACAAATTATCATCTCTCCATAAAGTGCAGAGCTAGAGATGAAGAGTCAAACTGCTTTGTAGTCCTTGACGGAAGAATTTTTTACATCACAGAGTGGGCTCCCCATATAGGGGTGGCCATATTGGAAAAACAGGTTTCGTACATATTCTGTCTTTTTCAGCCAAGATATAATGTGAATTAAATTCACTGGAGGAATTAATTCATAAATTTTGGGACAGTGGCTCATTATAATGGCCACAGAAGGGTCTGCCTTTTTTATTTATATATTTGACATGAAATAATATTCATTAATATGAGCATTAATTAAACATGTTTATCAGTTAAGATGGCATTGTAGCATGAGAAAACACTAACCAATCTTCTTATGTGTGGAGAACTACTTGTATTTTTTTGTTTCTAAGGCATGCCTTATGATGGGCCCCCAGTTTAGAGTGGTACTTGTGGGAAGATGTGCATTCTGCATAACCTCATGATTAGCTTGTTAACAATGGCATTTACCTGTGGTTTAATGTGAGATGATTCAATGTAGAAGTTTAAAAACTAATATAATCACACAATATTTTTCAATGATTTCAAAGTTTTCAAATTTGTGCTTCTGAAAAATACCTCATGGGCAGTTCATACCTGAAATGATTTTGAATACCCTTCTTGTGTCTTGAGAGTTTGTTTATGAAATTTTCCCTGAACCCCTGGATCCCATCACCACTACTGTAATGGGTTAATCATATGTGAGCACTCTGATTGCATTTGGTCACATTGTAATGACTGAAGTATGCAGCCGCTTCGATGATGAAACCAAGAGAATCCCCATTAGTGTGGCTTGTTTAATCTGGACTCATTAGGTAGTCTTCAAGTTGTGGCTATCTCATCTAGAATCTTCTTTGTAGTCAGAGCTAAGGGACCCATGTTCTTGTAGCCGACATATGCCGTGAATGCAGCTGGTGTGTTTTCTAAATAAAGACAGCTGTATTTTCTTTGCTAGCTTAGAGTCAGTTGATGCTAATCTGGAAGAGTTTGCACTGACTTTGCAGAGCTCCATTTCCTTTCAAAGTGCAGAGCTTAGGAAGTCCTGAAAGTGACACATGCCAGAATAGGAGGGCATGCCTATATCGGTTAATATGTGCCTAATATGAGTCCTCTTGAGTTACAGTGGCTTGGTATTTATGTGGAGACACACACCTTTGAAATGGAGACTAGAAGGCAGCCATTAAGGAGATCACTGCTCCACAGCTTTTTAAAGGACAGATTTATCGGTTGCTGGGTTGGTACATGCAGTTCCTTTAACAACATGCTCTTGCCCAAAGTCCCATGGTTATCTTTTCTGTTATTGGCCATTATACATCTCGGTGGAATGCCTAAAAAAATCATAATAAATAGCACCAGTTATGCTCAGGACTTAGCTGATGTTGTTTAATGCCAGTGCCTCAGGAGTTACCAGCCAAAACACTAAGATCTGGGCTTCATTTGCTAGCATAGTAACCCTAATTATAACAGCAAGTATACACAGTGGTACATGTCTTTTTCTTTCTGCTAATTGTGTACTTCCATTCCATGAGCTCCCTCAACCATAGTTTTGAATGGAAGTGTTTATTATGCAGGAAAGAGGATCGCACACTACCTATACGTTTAGTCTGCATTCAATTGTAGGAGCAGCAGACCTTTATACTGTGGCAGGTAATGACTTAATGCTGCAAACTTGTTCACAGTGCCAAGTGCTCCTTTATTCGTTTTAAGAGAAAATCTTGGGCCTCTTGTTGTTTCCTTGTCTGGAGGCCATATGACCTGGCAATGAGACAAGGCTGGAGCTAGAGGGCATGCTAGATACTGTACATATGAGCCCCACGTAGGCTCTAGTGAGCCTGATTCTCAGTAGGAAATAAGATGATGAAAATCTATGTAAAAATTTTAAATCAGTGACCGATTGGCATCATGAACTTGTTACGGTCTTACTTCAGAATTTAGCTTGGAAAGTCTCTGATGTCGCTGATCCTCATGCTTTGCAGTTTTATAAGAAAGGTTTTACACTTCTAAGCGTCGTGATACGTGTTTATTTTGGTTTTCACTAAAGCATTTTTGACTCTTTCTTCAGCAGGCCAAAAAAACAGTCTAAAGATTTATTTCACCACATCTCTTTCCAAGAAATGTTGGTTACACTGAAGAATTCTCCCCAGCCACTAGCTTGTTTGGCCAGTGAGAAATCAGTTTCAGTGTTTGTTGCCTAAGCCAAAGCGTTTTATTTATCATCGCTCATATTTTCAGTCAACAAATTCCCCCCGGTTGAGGATCTGATGAGTGCATTACAACCCCCAAATAGGCGTAAATATAACATGCTATACTTAGTAGGTTGTAGTAAGTAGAAAGTAGGCCAAACCTATATGCACTACATTCACAGATCATAAAACCCCTAGACTTTCCTACCAGTTGTGGCCTGATGGTCACGCGCAGAAGCATTTTTTGGTCTTAAACTTAGGCTTAAGGTTAAGTCTTTCTATGCTTAATCTTCTCTTTCTGAGCTGAGTATGATCACTACAAAAATGTAGAAAAACAATTAGCCCCCCTGTTTTCAAATTAGCATTAGATTTTTTTTAATTATTTTTTAAATATTTGTGAAACCCTTGGAGATTTTAATGGGCAATTCTGATTGAGCCTGCTTGGACATATATGCTGGTCATATTTACCATAACTGGAGTATTAACTACAGTACATTTTCTACATCGCTCAATCTCAAATGCCCATCGGTTACATTGAGCATCGTTCCTGATAAAAGACCTGTCATGTCACAGGAAAAATGACCTTATTCAACTACTGTATCATGCTGTGTTTACTGTTGGAATGCTGTAAGCTCTGTAATTTATTTATCTGTCTTTTTTTAAAACCAGTATGGGATGTGAACCGCGGACATACATTTTGTACTGGCTACTATTGTGAAAATTACTGCGGATATTACTGCGGCTGTATCGTGTGTGTGGCTATGTATAAAGTTGTCCAATGACACTGGAAACTTCTATACTTGTGCTTTTTGGTCTCCAGTCTAAACAATAGCGGCTGTGCAGGGAAATAGCGAGTGAGATGTGGTTGGCAGTGACTTTCATTCACTGAAATTCCCACAGATGTTTTGCATAAAGGCGTTGTGTGGGGATGGATGGGGGTGGATGCTTGGATGAAGTTTTTTCTGGGCACCTGAACGTTTCAAGTGGTAAATATAAACACGAGAGTCTGCTGTAAAGTCGCCCATGTTTTCCAACAGACTGGAGATTTTAAGGAGATACAGAGCAGGCCTGGGAATTCTTGGTTCGCACAGTCTTCAGTACACTTTCTCTTTGTTTTCTGTATTTTTCCCCGCACTCATATTAAAAGTGGGTGGAAGTGTCCTGAGTAGGTTTCATAAATGCTATTTGCTGATCTTTTCTGGGGAATTCAACAAAGTTTATGTTGTGAGCAAAATGCCCAATGCTATGAATTGCTGACATTCTGTAAGTTCACACTTCTTCAGAAAAATATAAGTGTTTGTTAGTTATTAAAGTTTAACTCATTGGGAAGAACATACAATAAATCAAACAAACAAAAAAGGGCTGTTTGTTTTGTTGTGATTTTTAAACTGTACACTTTCTTTAAAATCATAGTAAAATTCTGTATTTTTAAATGAATACACTGTTTTCTTATATCACACAATGTTATTGTATTTTGCTGTGAAGTCCTGAAGCTCACATCCATATTTAACCTTCCTGAAAAAAACAAATATCCGCAAGCTGTAAATGAGTGTAAACTAAGGGAATCATTTCTACACACTTAAAAAGTATGGTTCTGCAAAGGTTCTTCAGTGAAGGAAATGGGTCTATACATAACCCTGAACACTTGAAGAACCAATGGTTCTTTGCGTCATAAATGGTTTCTTCAGATCAATGGAGTATATGGAGTATGGTTCTATATGGCACCTTTTAAAAAGGGCTCTGTACAACACCAAAAAGAGTCATACTATTGCTATAAGTCAAGTTTGTTACAATAGAAAAACTGTTTGGTGCCAACCCTTTTACTAAAGGTAACATTCTCCATCAATCTGAAGAACCATTTTTCAGTGTTCAGGATATTTTTATAGAACAAATTTATTTACTAAAGTACCTTTGTAGAGCCATAATTTGAGTGTGTACATTAAGTGACATCAAGGTTTCAAGAAATGTGTTAATTCTTTAGAAATAGCAAAATGAGACAGTAGCATGTCTTAGATGAATGTAAGAGGGTGAGTCGGTTAATGTGAGGAAGTTAATGTTGTGGGTGGGGCTATAGCTACAGTGTCTATAGAGTGAAGTAGATGAGTGTGTCTGGTGTTAAAAGAAGAAATGGAGTCAATCACTCTTGGTGTTGTGGGTGGAGCTATAGCTACAGGATCTATAGAGTAAAGCTGAAGTTGAGTGAATGCTGCTTGCGTGAACTAGAACTCAGGCTCTGATAGACGTCACTGCTGAAACTTACTGTGACTGTAATGTTATAGATGGACAGTGTATGACCATTAAATAAGACTGTATAATAACAGTTTTTACTATTACATTTGACATTATATCTTACAGGGCCATCTGCAAATACAGTCAGCAACCAGTAAGCTATTTTATTAGTAAGCTTATAACATGTTGATTTTTTGTATATATTTGACTTGGAAAATCCTCCGGACTTAATGCAATTCAACAATTTTGCGGAATAGACGGTGCGTGCTATTTCCGGTTAGCAGTTTTTGATTTGTAAAAAAAAAAAAAAGGTTTCTGTGTCCAACTGACCGACTTTTCTTCAAGTGACAACTAGGCCGGACACACGCAAAGCAAGACCCAACCCCCCCCCCCCTTCACCCCACAATTCGGCTAAGCAATTAAAATCCGATTAGGAAACCATCTTGGTTTTCAGAGCGCGGCAGTGAAAAGCCCGTAACCTTTCAGCGCCAGGGTCACTCTCTAATCAGATCCATTGCCCTACTGACCACACCGAGGCTGCGGACTTTCACAAATACTGTTGGCGACTGACCGTGACCCGGGGACCACAAATACCCCGTTTGTCGCACATACGTAGGACATTAATTAGTCACTGTGTCCGAAGAAGACACAAACACAGTAGAAGGTGGTATTCCAGTTAATTAGTCGCGAAATGAATCATTTTGAACATTATACGGCGTATACACCCCTCCTCAGCCCCCGGGTCGGTTTGTTAGCGGGGATTTGGGCTGGATCGGCTTTTGTGCGTGTTAAATGAGAAGTGAGTAGCGTTGTGCCTGTGTACAGTGTCGTTTTTGGGAAACTGGTGACAGCTCCGGACCATGGGAAAGAAAAGAAGAAAAAAAAAAAAACACTTAAAGGGGCTCATTATCTCATTTCTCCAACCATCTTTGGGAAGCTAGTCCTAATCAAGAGTGGCAGAAAATACCTACATTCTACCTCTCTCTCTCTCTCTCTCTCTCTTTCTCTCTTTACCCTTGGGCATTGGCGTGTTTTAATACCTCGTTGATTTTCAACAGTGATTATTAGTGAGTATCCTCGTATCTGCTGCACCTAATAGCCTAACAATGAAAAATAATTTAACGTATGTAAATTTATGTAAAAAAGTACTCGTGCACTTTCAGTGGTGAATGTGCCGAACCACTTTTAAATTCCCCTGTCCACTTTTTAACCATATACGAAATTTAAAAACTAACGCCATGGAATATGCCTCTACCAATGTTACATTTAGGATATTTTTAAATTGTAATATATTTTAATAGTAGTCTAATCTGCTGCCCACTCAAGAATGGCAGGGCCCGTTATCGCTGTGAAATCACCATGACAACATATACAACCCGGTAACACATGCTGCTACAACTGATTGGTTCTTTGGCAGACATGACGTTAATGGGTTCAAAAAAATGCTACCGAAGAAAGATTCTGAAAAAATATTTTAATAACATTAATTGTCATAAAAATATATTTTTAAATTGCAGCAAATAATAAACAAACTCTGCATCACGTGTCTGTGTTAGTTCAGATCATATTTATCACAATTTATACGTTTATTTAGTACGTTAACCAATATGCCACGTGACTGAAAGTATCAAACGTTTGCTTACATTTCTCTCTGACGAACAGGGTTACAAAACACTCCATTCCCACACACACGTTTATTTTTTATTTTTTACTTTCAATTTATTTATTTACATAAGGCATATTATATATTTTGAAGAAGTACTAAAAAAAGATAATATTTCGACTTTTGGGTTCAAATCTTATGAGTTTTCGGTTTAAATTACAGACATATTTTGTACGTTTTTGTATTATTAGTATTATGTTTTTATCCAAATGTGACAAACTGTTTTTCCACCTGTTGCTTCTGTGTTTTATTTTCCACTCGAATGCGTCGCTTTGCATTTGCATGCATTTTTATTTTACTTTTATGTCTCTAATATTAATCTGTATGAGTAAGAATGCGCATTATAATCCTCTGATACAGAAAAACAGCACAAATTCCAGTGTAAAACATGACGAAGCAGATGTTTTTTTTCCACAAAACAAATGGCCAAAAAGCGTCACCATTATAATCATTTCACACTTTCTAGATTTACTCTGAAAGGAATTTTATAAATATCTTAATCCTTCATATTCACACACACACACAGACACACACACACACACACACACACACACACACACACACAGGCAGACTCGCACAAGCAACCAAATCAGAAGACTGTCAAAGAGATTTACACCTGCCTGTGCTTAAACACACACCCACACGCACAAGCACACACACCGAAGTTTGTTTGCTTGAATTGATGGAATATTAGAGCGCTATCTCGCGTTTCAGTTTTTAACATAAAATGTAACAATTTTTGTTCCTATTATTAACATGCCCCATATTACACATGTCCCCGCTATGTGTAAACAGGCTTTGGTCCCCACAACGTGATATATTCCTGGTTCATACACACACACACACACACATACACAAGCACAGCCTCGTAGCCTACTGGAGCCAGGTTGTCTGGAACCCGTGAGCCACTTTCGCTCTAAATCCGGATTAAACGCGACGAAAACTACCAAAACGCTTCTCTCTCTCTCTCTCTCTCTCTCTCTCTCTCTCTCTCTCTCTCTCTCTCTCTCTCACACACACACGCACACTCTCTCTCGTGTCTGTCTCTCTGTGTGTGTGTGTGTGTTCAGGGTTCTCCCTCCTCAGTCCGTCTCCGCCCCGCAGCGCCGCCTCAAACGCTATTCACTTCGTGACTGAAATGAAGGCGAGTCCAGTCTGCTGACCGCCGATCACCAACATCGGTCACGTTCCGTTCTGACCGAATGGACATCAACAGTGGTATACGGTTTTCTCAATCACGTGACGCTTCACCATCTTCTTTAGAACGATGCAACTTAAAGCGGAACACGAGCAGAGCATGCTCAAGCCCACGTTCAATCTTAAAAAAATATACTCACCATTTATAATTCTCACAGCGGTACGATTCATGAAATATATCCCTTATACTTTCCGGACCTCTTGGAACGTCACAAGCACTTTTCTTTTACAGCTGATGAAGGCCCTCTGACCGAAATTCTGTATGCTGCTCCATGTTTGAGAACCCTGTGTGCTTATTTTACTACCTCTCTTCCACTCTCTCTGTTTCTTTCTTTTGTGTACACACACATATGCACAATATACACACACACACACACCCGTATTACAGAAAAGTCATGAGCGAAAAATGATGAGTGAAACCTTCGCGGGAAATATGCGCAAGTTGTTTTTATCATGTATTTTCTGACTTTAATAATCGTCTGTAGAAACCTGTAATTGTAACAAGATGCAAAAAATACAATTCAGTTTTTGCAGAATTTTGCAATTCAGGGAGAAATAAACAGGCACGGACATTTATATTTTCAAACAGACACTGGATGCGGAACAGGCCACAGATCGCGTGTTGTGGGGGAGCTGAGAGGCTTCTGTACCGATTGATTATGATTCTTATTGGGTTACATGTCTGTGCGGACGCCACTAATGGAGGAATTCTCGCTGTAATTTCATTGCAGCGAAATATTTCATCCTTTCGCAGGCAAACAAACAACACGATGATAGTGTCACTTATATTTTATCACATGGTGCATTTTCTGCAAAATGCGATATAACGGCTACACATTAAATGGTTACCATCACGTAGAAATCCCAGTGAGATGCTGGAGCCAGCAGATGGTCAGGTGTCCGTCTTTCCAGGGGGTTGTGAGAAGGGTCAGGCCTCAAATCCTTTAACGCAGTGAAAACAATTAGCGGGATTAGAATGGACATGGACAGGCCATTAACTCATTACACAGCCAGTGTGTAATCCTGGTGGATGGCAGTGTTTGCTCACAAAACCAGACTAATTTGGGCAATTTGGACATCTCTATGGTTGCATCATGTTGCACACAGCCTCGAAACAACAGCAACTGCTACAAGAAAACAACAATAATACTATTACTACTTCTACCATTGCTACCTGACGTCATTTTAAGCAACCATAGCAGCTGCGGGATTTGGAAAATATTATCAAAATATTTGTTTATTGCCATTTAGAAAATGTCCATAAGCATTTGGGCAAATAATCAGGAGACGTATGGAATTTTTAGAGGTGTGAAAAATTTACCCTCATGTAATATGGTATTTAAGACCCAAATGTGAACTGTGATCTATTTACACCGATTTCCACTTATATGAATTCCTCTGAGAAAATTGTATTTTTAGTATTTTTACCGTTTTATACGCATTTTTTGAGTGGTGTATGGTGTCAGTGTAACTAGAACAGAACATGGTAGTTATGTTTTCTGGTTTTGTGAAGCTTCTTTTGCATTCCGTTTTTTTCTGTTGGAGGTTTTGTTCATATGTTTACTGTGTTTAGAGCTCGTGAACTTTGTCAGGGCTGACAGTATGCGGTGGATACTCTACACTTTAAATGCCGGTTCCCAGCCTCGCTGCCCACGCAAGCGTTTCATGCTGTGTGTGAACATAATTTACTTTGACGTGGAATCGGCAGCGTGGAAGTCTCTGATGTCTACCCGTAATTATAATGCATCAACAAGTCTCTATCCCATTTGTGGAGGGTTTTGTGCGCTGATGTATGGCTTTAGTGCGGCACATTTCTGTAAATTCCCCTTTCCGTGACCCTTATGTTGGCATTCCCCAACATATATGGCCCATGCATTCTCCCGTTTGGCCGTTTATGATTCAGAAACAAAATTGCTATTTAGTTTTGTGGAATGGTATGCGCATTTTAACATGCCCAAAATTACTGAGAGGAATGTTTGGGCTACTGACTTCATCTACGACAGGAAACAGTAATTAGGGCCCACTTTCAGCTTCACTTTAAAGAAGGTGTAAACACATTTTCAATACATTCACCATGTATCAGGTAGTCAGAGCAAATAATTTACATATACATTTCCGAAGCACAGCAACGTAAGACCGAAAACGAGGACCGGAAATGAAGAAAACCCAAACCTCATAAGCTTCCCTCTAACACGCTATACAAATTAAAGACGTAAGTTTTTTAAGTAATGTACTTCCTCCCTGGCTCGTTCACTCAGTCCCTCACTCAATTGCTTCCACCTGGAAGTGCATATTTGTATTTGTAGAGTGTAATTTGCATTCACAACTTTGTATTAAAACAAGATAATAAAATTTGTATTTGAAATGTATTTAAAATAAATACATTTATCAATAAATAAATAAACCTGAAGTATTCCATCACAGAGGCCAGTACAGGAGAGCACAAAGAAAGCACTGATTCTCTGAAGAGGCCTGCCACTGCCGGACAATGCCCAGGTCCACTGCCTCCAATAAAAACATTAGGAAGAAAGGACGAGGGGAAAAAAAAGAAACACCAAATGAGATTTGTTGTCGAATCCGGCGAGGGGACATCAATGCTAAATTAATTTCTGCTTGTTGGATTTGGAAGACATTGTATGAGGGACCAATCCAGAGAGAATAGACGAGCTTATCAAGAAGGTCTGGGGAATACTGATACGCTCAGATGAATCTTAGATTAGTGTTTTTGATAAGCCTGGTTGTTTAGATTATTTTTTCATCTCTTGTCTTTTATTTTTATTTGTGCTAGGCTTCCTTGGCAGCGCACGCGATGAGAAAACATCTGTCAGACGTTTCATTGAAAGTATAGGCCTACCAGGCATGTATTTAAACATGCTAGCTAAATGTTTTTTTCTTTCGCACAATCGATGCGGCTTTAAGGCAGTGCTTTGGTCGTACCTGAGCTTTTTTTTTCTTGTAAAAGTCAAAGCCTCTGTGATTGGCGAGCTGTAACAAGGCTGTAACAGCTAGCCTGAGGAAATACATATTTTATTTACCTCAGCACTTCTTCTATGCTTATACAGAACATAAGCTTCTTATTCTCAAACGTTAAACTAATTTCAGTGTTCCTATTGTACAGAAACAGATCAAACTATTGACCGGAGAACAGAAACATTGAGCTTTGCACCACGCGATGACATCATACCTACATTTTTTTTTGTTTGGTTATTGGTGGTTTCTATTTTTGTGCGGTGTCATCAGATTTCTCTCTCATTATAAGAGCAATGCTTCCACCTCCATACTTCAGTTACATCATAGTAAAACTATTCGACCTAATTACTCTAATTATAATTTGTAATTTAATAAAACTCGACTGGTGACATTTAGTCAGAAGGATTTTCTTTTCCAACGTGTTTCACAGACAACCAAATGTCTTTAAACAGCCGTCCATTCCGCAACATTATGTTTAATTATCGCTAAAACATCATAATCGCAGGAGTCAACGAAAACGTCTGAATTTACTGCTTCTGTGCGGAGGACCTTCTCAGTGTCAGTAGGTTACATAAACCACATGGTTGGTGTGACCAGAAACATGAGCCAGACATCATTCCTGAAGCTTGTCCCTTTGGGTGAGGGGAGGGGCCGCCGCGCGCTCGCTCTCTCGCGAGTTATGGACATGTAACTTTGCCATTTGTTGAGACCATCTGTGTGTCCGCTCTATGAATTGCGGCATGAAATATTCAAGGTCCAGTGAAAATTGATCTGATGGTCTGAGTCAAGACCCCCCCTCCACACACACACACACACGCGCGCGCGCACTCCTCTGTCCCTGCCTCCTCTCTCTTTGACCGTCCTGCTCAGGGGACCAAGCATCACCAACTGGACATTAGTGTTTGCCTAAAGCTTCCCAGAGAAAGTCCCAGTACCTTAGTCCATACTTGCGCTGCCACATTCAATTGCTACTGCGCAACACTGGTTTTTGTATTCTGTACACAACCCCATGTGTGTTAACGGCTTTTCAAAATTAGTGCAAACACTCACTGTCTGGCACTGCGCTGTAATATTTATGTCCTAACTGCTAAATTTTAACAGCAATAATACAGTGGCAACGGTGTAAAAGTCAGTGACGTAACTGTAATCATACACAGGATAAGATGTAAAATATCTTATTAGAGCTTCATATATATGTATTCATTATTTATGATTCCATTATATTTTATCTTCACAAGAAAAAAAATATCCAAAATGTGTTAAAATATTTTTTGAATATTAGTCATAACTACAACACAATCGGCCAACAACAGATAATTCATAAAAATGTAGATTTCAGATTTTAAAAAATGTTTTCACATTGAAAAGAAAACTGAAGGGCTCCTAAAAGATGTAACTGTCATGTAGATTCTTAACAAAATGAAAATAATTAAATTAATTAGTTATCAAAACCTAACACTGCTGCTGTTCTCAGAACTGTGGCTAGTCCTCCTTAGAGTCCAGACCTCAACATCACTGAATGTGTTTGAGATTATCTAAGTAACAGAATATTCACCCTCTTCTAGGACTGACATTTGGAGGTTTGTAAACATCTCCCAGGCAGTTAGCAACTGAAAACCATTTTTGGGTAAAAATGGAATCTGTATTTAACGACAAAAGTTGACCTTAAACTTATTCATTTCTTCTTTTTAAAAACATTTTCTCACCCTCATCCCGATCAGGGTCACACACTGATTTACCTTAAAATGATCTGGTGTAAATTCCTAGTAAATATACGTTTAATAACAAAGAATGATGACTGTTTTGACTGGAAATTCAGCCAATGAAGAGTGCTTTTTTGCTCTTCTGAACTCTGAATAACTCTGATGTAACAACACAGAAGTGTGTGTATGTAGACTCACACACACCTCACACTGCCCCTAAATCAAAGACGTTATTTTGTGAGACTAGCAATTTCTCCCGTGTTTCTGTAGCATAGGCAACATATAGCCCAAAATATAACACATATGATGATATAATAACCCCTCCTTCATCTTACGCACCAAACACACAAACGCTATTGTCCACCTACCCAGGGTTGTGTGTGGCTGTTACGTGCTCCCTGAAAGGTCTGCAGTCCACCAGCTTACCTTCGGAGTGCGCGAGGCACTGTAGCCTCTCTGGAGGAGAAACAATCTGAGGAAACTGGGAACAATCATAGGCAGGCTCCAGCGAGCTGCCATAAAAAAGCACACGGCTCCTCGCATCCAGTCCACACTGTGGCCTGATGAAAGATCAATGGCAACAGGGCTTTGACTGAACCCTCTAGAGCAATGGGAAGCAAATTAATAAAGTTAGACTTTTTGTTTTAACAGCAAAGATGCATAACAAAACACTGTCAGTAGAAGATGAAACCCTGGCTTGGGCATTATGCTTTCAAATACAGCAGAGAGGCCACGAGTAGGTGTTTCTTCCTCTGCTGGAATTAAAAAAATAAAACCGATCTAGAACTGAAAAGGGGATATGCTGACACTGTCTAGTGTTGTGTGATTTAGAACAGAGAAGAAGCATTTGGCTACAAATGGGTTTGACTTTTCATGGTTATGTAGGGAATCAGTGTCTTTACTTAAACACTAAAGAATGATGTAATGCAAAAGGGTGTGACATTAGAACCTTTCTCTTTGGTCCTTGAAAAGTGTTAGACGAAGCATTACAGTTCCCAGAGGGTGCAGCCCCCAACATGCAAAGACACACTCGTACAGTTCTGTTTAAAACTGAAAAAGGAGCCTTCGAGTTGGTCCTAGATTTTTTTTTAAGAACAGGTTTTTAGAACATAGAAGAGAACCATGTATTTAAAGACCTCTAAATCCATCCAAATGTCTTCAAAGATCTCAGTATGACCACTGGCTTTTCTAAAGGGCCCACTATAAGGTTGTAAGGTGGAGTAAGACATTAGAACCACTCCTCTCAGTGCAGGAGAAGTGTTAGGTTAGCATTGCATTGTCCAGTGCAAACATGCAATAGCAGACAAACACAACGAGATAATTCAGGGCTATTGCTAGCAGAGGCACAGCCCACTCTACTTCAGTCTACAAAGAGAAGGGTGGATGAATGAATCCCCTCGCAGCATGGTGCAGCCCCCACATGCACGCTTTGGCCTGGGACGCAGTCAGCACTGCTCCTGCTGGATGGAATGCGCCAGTGTGTGGAAAGGGGACAGCCGGCTTCTTTTACCCCTTCACAAAACATACCTCAAAAACCTCTAAGCCCAGTACTCAGCACCACTCACTGTGTCCTCATCAGAGCTTATGAATTTGAGAATTGAGGTAAATACATTTGTTAACTAAAGGCCTGCCACATTAAAGATCTAGACAAGTCACAATGTACCTCTCAACATCCCTGTTCTATACCTAAAAGAGAACTCAGAACAACACTGTTATTATTATTATTATTATTATTATTATTATTATCAGACTCATAAGTGCATGGGAAACATCACTATTACCTGCAGTATGTTACAAGCATTCATGTTTCACATTTTATATTAAGTGCATGTACATCCTGTGTAGTTACACAGTAACAACAATGCAGTAACAATGTAACTGCTATGTAATTATTCAGAGTTCACGATTAAAAATAGACTAAAGTAGTACAGCAAATGTAAATACACATATGCATCAACTTTATTTTCTTGTAATCACACAAGTGTATCTTAATTGTTGTAACAGTGTATTTTCTCCTATGTAATTACATGTGTAATAGAGCATGGATAATTGCATTTATATGAACTGCTGTTATGTTTTCCCATAAGGATTCCCCAATTGTAACAGGAGGTGTGCAATTACCTACATTATGAGAGTACTTACACTGCATCTGCACAGGAAATGACAGCTTTGGAGTTTTGGACTGGTGTTCACAAAGCAGCAGCACATATCTCTAAAAGTAACTTACGTTTTATTAACTAAAATATATATGATGTATCATACTATCCCCAAGAATACCTGTGTGTGATGTTAATCTATGCACGTGATCTAAGAGTTATGCTAATATTTTAAATTATTTTAATGTTACTTTAAAAATTTTGGTACCTGGGATTGCACAGGTTTGTTTATGTAATAGAAAACATGTTATATGAACAAACAAGATGGACATCTGTCATTACAACCACTTCATTTTGTCCTATTTCACATGTGTAATTAAATTATGTTTTTGGGATGATATCAGTTTATCTTAGTACATGTGTAATTACATATATGATAATACACTTGTATATTTACACGAGTGAAAACCCTTGTTGATACACAATGTTTATGAAATGTGGATATACATAAGCTGCTTTACCGTGATCCCTTTGTGACAGTGACATCACTCTTTGTTATAATGTTGAATGTTGTCATTGTGTTGATACATGGTTATAACATATACTATAACATATAATAATAAAAAGTGGGTTTGATTCGCTGTAATGCTACTGAATTGATCAAATCCACCGTCCTTAATTCAACTGTAACTGATACACCATATTTCTGTTCTGGTTGTACAGCGGGGGCATATTTATTTGTAAAGTCCGTGGAGAGGCAACTCTAATCTTGAGATTGCATTCCTCTGTGCTTTGCAACAAGTTCTTTACGGCAGTATGTCAGGGGGAAGAACAGATTTTGTCAGGTGGAGACGAGGGGTTCAGAAGTTCACTGCGCAGTTCAGGGAAGAGCATTCCGCACAGTCTTTACATTTCCATTCAACCCCACTGTTGCCCCTCAACCCCTCCCACTTACACACACACACAGCTCAATGACTGGACATATAGAAATAGAAAATGTACTTTCATTTACAGACAAAATTTGCTCTTAGTTTCTTCCCTATCTCTCTTTTCAGTACGCGAGGGTTCCGTTTTTATTTTGTCTTTTAAGACACACAGCACATTAGTCGGGAATGTTGCAAATTTAATTGCATTGTCATCGTTAAATCTCTAGTGTGCTACATTTAGTAATTAAGCTAATGATTATGTAGTTTACAGAATGGCTGGATTTCATAAATGACTTGAAAAGTGTGGGGGACTAAGAGAATTTCTAATGTTATTTCCATTAAAAGGAATGTCTAAATCAGTCCAGAGTAGAGTGAGAATATAAGAGAGAAGTTTTTTTTATTCATTTAACATTTCTTTAATAGACACTTTCAGTGAAAAGGGCATCATATACAAGCCTTTGGAGACATTTTTTAGACAATGGGGTTCACCCATTGAGGACAAAGACTAAGACTTTGGCACAATCTAAGCACATTTAAGCATCTCCACATTAACACATGATATTAAATGGGACGCTTTAAAGAAGTTGCACATGAGCCTAACATCCTCATACTCGATGTGAAGTGTGGGCTAGAGGAGTATAAAGCTGTGTCACCTTCTTTTCTGGCTGGAGATTTCAACCTATGGGATGAAGTAGAATAGCATTTATTTTTTATTTTGTGTCTGAATCAAATCCAAAAACACGAAAGCCTTTACAGAGTAGAAGACCAGATGTTGACCCTGTTGTTGAGAAGGAGGCACACTGGTGCTGCAGGTAGGTTCTGGCGTCCTGCAGTCCTGGGTTCCCACCTCGGGTCTGTGAGGAGTTTGATGTGATCTCACTGTGTCTGCATGGCTAAGTGTGTGAGTGACAAGGTGTGTGTGTGTAATTGTCCACTGGTGTGTGTGTGAGTGACTGAGTGAGTGTGTGGAATTTCTCTATAGATGTGAACATGTGAGTGACAGGGTGAGTGAGTGAGATGTGAGTGTCTGAAAGTGTCAACAGGTGTGAGTGTATGTATAAGTGAATGACTGGGTGAGTGTGTGAAATAGTCCACAAATGTGAATGTGAGAGTGACTGGGTGAGTGTGTGAAATAGTCCACAGATGTGAATGTGTGAGTGACTGGGTGACTTTGTGAAAACGTCCACACATGTGAATGTGAGAGTGACTGGGTGAGTGTGTGAAATAGTCCACAAATGTGAATGTGTGAGTGACTGGGTGACTTTGTGAAAACGTCCACACATGTGAATGTGTGAGTGACTGGGTGAGTGTGTGAAATTGTCCACAGATGTGAGTGTCTGAAAGTGTCCACAGGTATGAGTGAATGACTGGGTGATTGTGAGAGTGACTAGGTGAGTGTATGAAATAGTCCACAGATGTGAATGTGTGAGTGACTGGGTGAGTTTGTGAGTGACTGGGTGAGTGTGTGACTTGCAATGGCTGCCTGTCCTGAGGGTGTCCCTGCTTTACGCCCAATGCTTTGAACCCTCCCCAATCCTCATCAGGATGGAGGGGTTTCAAAAGACCAATGAATGAATGAATAAATGAAAAGGAAGATTAAAAACACACCAGTCTGCAGGCACCTGTGCATAGTTTTCCTTATGCAAAGCCAGCACACGAAGTCACACTTGAATGACAATACAGGTCTTACTTCAATGACCCCACATGAAGATAGCACTGACAGAATATTATTCTTGGGAGTTCTCCATGTAAACAGGCAGAACTGACTTTTAAAAATGTATGAAAGAATGCACTGGCTCAGAGCCAGGCTGAAACCCAGCCACTAAAGGAGAAGAGGAAGACGAGGAAGAAGAAGAGGAAAGAAGCCTGATGGCACACATCAGTATTCTTTACAAGATAATTGCAAGCGCTTGGCTGTTCGAAGGCACTGCACTGAACTTTAAGTGTACGGCCATCCATCCCTCGATAAAAACGCCAGCTGATTGCCTGCCCATTTCCGACGGAAGATTGCGGCTATAGAATTACTCGCTTTGTTTATGAAGGCACGCAGCTCAGGTCCATTTCGGAAAGGAACAATTAGGGACTGAATGCATCAAGAAGAAGGCTCACCACATCTCTCTTCCAACGTAAGGAGCAAATACCATTGAGAGCACAGTGGTGACTTGTTTGAATAATTGATCATACATAGACGGCATCATTATCCGGTTCCATTAAGGCCAAGTTTACAGAGTCCCAGACAGCTTTGTTCAACTGCTGGAGTGGTGTATTATTTGCTCGTGTGGTTTGGTTGCCAGATAATGCTGCAGTGTTGTGATTAATAATCTGGGTGTAATGTTTGCTGAATTACCCGTCACAACACTGTGCACTTCACTTCTCGGCAATCACGTTCTTCGGAACTTGGAAATCAAATTCAAATCCAATTACAGCCTCCCGCAGCATTGCACTGGACTTGATTTAACTTTTTTTTGGTAAGTCTTACAGAGGTGGCAGGCCACTGCTATTGGAACCAGATGTGACCCGGTGAACATCTGTATGGTGCCATATCTTATCATCCGCATACATTTTATTATTATTTTTTTTCCCCCAACAGTCTCAAAGATGAATTTGCAGCCTCATTAATGCAACGCCACAATCTTGGCTTCAGGGAACAAACGTTTGGGATTTTGCATGTTTCCAGTTTGTGGATGAATCCACGTTGTGGGGCTTTGCATTTAGGAGGTGGTTAAAGGGCTTTAAAGGCACTGTACAGATCATCTTCAGAAGGGGAGAGAAGGATTTAAGAACACATTGTATGTAGGGCTTTGTTCTGCAGAGTTCCATATGATACTGTCCTACAGAGCAATTGTGGCACATAGCGTCTAAGCTGTCCTTCATTTTCCTTCAGCTTCTATCACTCTCTTTTTACCCTGAGACCCGTTTTTCTTTATTCTTTAAAAGACATTTTTTTGATTCTCTGTCTTCAAAGGCAACAGACAATTCTGGAGAAATACTGCTTTCACAGCAAAACAAACTCCCCCTAACATTTGTGTTCATTCAGAAGCTTGGCATCTTTTAAGGTGGAAAGGTATATGTTTGAATTAGAAGCAGATGGCACCTTGGTCATAGTTGAAGTAGCACATTCGGTCTGTGTTTACCTTCATGCAGTTTCTGGAGTCAGATCCACCTTAAGTTAAATATTATTCCTGAAATATCAAAAATAAATTAACATTAACCTACAATGCAGCAGGAATAGAGCAACATTCTCATCTCCTTTCATTTTTAACGTTCAAATACCTCCAGATGCCATGATGTTTCCCCATTTACTGAGCCAGGGCTACATACAAACACCGGACCATTTTCCAATACATAAACAGAGCAAGGTGCTCTGATTTTTATAAACCTTTAAGGCTGGTAAATGATCTCTGTTCTAATTGGCTTCTTTTTCAAACAGCAGTTCAGGCTGAAACTTCAAATTTAATGAATGTAAAACTGCTGTTTGCAGCAAAGGAAATGCAGAATTTCAATGTTGGAACAAAATTTTCATGTCAATGCTTTTTCCACTATATAGTACCTACACTGCTCGACTAGACTTGCTTTTTGTAGGATTTACAAAACGTGTTTTAGTCCCTATTTATCTTTCTTGAAACCATGAGCAAGCAAGGAAAAAAAAAGTAGCTCCAGGTAGCAGATGCCGAATTTGCCTAATGGAAAAGCAAGAAAAAGCGGAGCAAAGTTGTGCAGAGTGTTATAAGTACCATGACAAGTGCCATAAGTATACCAAACCCTCCTTTACTGCGTCTTTCCATAGGGGGCCACACTGAATTAGACACAAGCTACATTAACAACTATGAACAGATATAAAAGCTCTTACAAAATTGAATCCAATCTTGTGCTTCCATTGCCAGCAGTGGAGAGCATTACAGGGAAAAGTCCTTTCATTCACAATGCTATCCCTTTCAGGACAAAAGCCTTGTTTCCACGCATGGCATGGCCCTCTGATTCAGCAGGCTGAGGACTAACAAGATAAACGTGTCAACAACAAAGAAAAAGATGCGTCTGTCTCCAGTAAATCAGCAGAGTGTGGCAGCTTTACAGTACACTAAAGCGGAGTGGACATTGATGTGGCTTTTTTGTCCTCTCTGTATGTGTGCTGCAGCATTTGATGTAGGCCTTTAAAGATCATTGAGTGAATAATTAGTTTGTCAAGTCTTAGGAAAAGAGATTGGCAGCAGAGTTAAAGGCCCAGCGTTGGTCAACATGGTTGAATCTTTAATAACAGGAGCACTTGACTGATGATGGAACATGGTGCTAAACCTCATGTGTTAGAGTGAATTAATGCACTCTAAATATGCAATTACATTCACAGAGGCTATGATCCCACTCTGTTCATTGGTGTAATTACATATAGTGAAGAATTCACTGTTACAGACGGATTACACACATACACACAGACATATACATACATTTTTATATATATAATGACATATGTTGTGTTTACTTGTGTAATTACATAAGAGATAATTATGTAATCTAAATAATTACTGGATAATTACATACATACACAAGGCAAAACCACAGTTGATACATATGTATCCACTTGAGCTGTTCCACTAATATCCATCAGTAACAGTGAATATGACTTATTTTCACTCTTAATAAATGTATTGTTAAAGTGTAACTACAGTATATAACTAAGTTATTACATACACAAATATAATATGGGACTAATTCTCTTATCTTGAGTACTTGCATGTTACAACTGTAGGTTAGTGCATGGTTAGAAAAGTAAAGGACACTTATGACACATTTCCACTGCATCGAACCTACTCATCTTGACTCGGCTCTGGTCACTTGCCAAATCTGGTCTCTGGGTCCTATACTTTTGTCCCTGCTTATGCCTGGCATGAAGTGAACCAAGAAGGTACTAAATGTGGTGTGTACACCTTCAGAGCGCTGACTGTCCTGAGTGTTCCAGCACAAACTAGCTGCTTGTAAAATTTAGCCCAAGCTAAATCACAGCAGCCGTCACATTTGTTTTTATCCGACTCACGACGGCAGCTTGTAACATTCAGCCATGGTGTTTTGAAGAGGTTCAAATGCTTCTTGGGGCTGTGGCTGACGAAAAACCCCAGCAACAAGAAAAGCTCTGCTTAATCATGAGAACTTGGGCACTGAGCTATTCCAAAAATAAATAAAAAAATAACGCCTCACAAATACACAAGTAGACATCATCTAATATTACAGTCACCATTGCCATTGTTGTGCTTTTCAAAGGCTGTTAGAGACAGGGCTTTGTGATGTCACCAGCTCCATTTCGTGGGGGAGCTGTGCTAGTGGAAATGCAACCAGAGAAAAACGAGTTGAGTCGAGACGATCCCATGCAGTGGAAAAGCACCGTAATTAGCTTAGAGTGGTGCTCCTACCAAAGCTGGGAATCGAACCATAGTCTGCAGTTTGGAGTGCAGTACCATAACACAACAGCTGAAGTCCGTCTGCTGAGTTGAGACTCTTCTAATAAAATGATCCATAGTACAGTGCTGAAATGTTGTTCTTGGCTGCTCCCTAGAGTAAGGCGTTTAGCGAGGCGTTTAGCCTTTCCTGCAGATGTGAAGCTTAATTGCGACTCCTGCCACACTCAAACTGGTTTCCGTCAGACCCTTTCAAAGCCGACCTAAATAGGTGTCACTGCGAGGTTAAGCCAACTTTGAAATGGATGTCTGGTTTCCTTTCTGACTACGGAATTAATGCTGTTTTGATTGCAAGGCCCTTGTGGAGGGCGACAAAGTGATAAAGAGGGGGAAGAGCTTCATGTGGGGATCTGGTGAGTGGATTCTCTCTGCTTGTGCTTTGACTCACCTCCACAAATAAATAATGCGATGCATGGCTTCATATCATCAGCAAGCGTTATGTAGTGACGTTTATAAATCGGGAATTCTAATCAATCTAAAGAGAAGTCACTGACATTTGTATAATGTGTATCAAATATAGTTTTCACATTTAACATCTGATGTCTAACCAGCGTGAAGAATCAGTTTTAACCCTGCTGTGTCTGATCCACTCGTATGAGTGGAACAAACATTAATTTCCACTCCGGGTGGTGATTACATTATTCACTATTTTCTGTTAAAGTTGATTATTTTATGGGCGGCACTGTGGTGCAGCAGGTAGTGTCGCAGTCACACAGCTCCAGGGACCTGGAGGTTGTGGGTTCGATTCCCGCTCCAGGTGACTGTCTATGAGGAGTTTGGTGTGTTCTCCCCGTGTCCGCGTGGGTTTCCTCCGGGTGCTCCGGTTTCCTCCCACAGTCCAAAAACACACGTTGGTAGGTGGATTGGTGACTCCAAAAGTGACCGTTGGTGTGAGTGTGTGAGTGAATGTGTGTGTGTCTGTGTTGCCCTGTGAAGGACTGGCGCCCCCTCCAGGGTGTATTCCTGCCTTGCGCCCAATGATTCCAGGTAGACTCTGGACCCACTGCGACCCTGAATTGGATAAAAGGTTACAGATAATGAATGAATGAATGAATTACTAAAACCTAAATAAAATCTGAATTGTTTTATCTGTTGTTTTAATGCTGGAATGCTACTGATTTTTTTTGTTGGTGTCCTTTAGTCCTTCATCACAGGATACTTCACAACTTCAACTTCAACAGCACTGCTGTGTCTAATCCCCTCATACCAGTGTATCACAGACTATCTCACAAATAGTTTTTAAGTAGTGGAATCCGTATTACTTGGAAAAAGTGCAATGACAGTTGAACTGAGTTTGGATTGAGATGGATGGGAGGACTTTGACGTGAGATGGCGGCTTGTTGGAAATCTCTTAATACAAGGCACACTGCTGAGCAGCCAGCATTGTGCACATCTGTTTGTCATGTTATCACATTAGACCCTGCAGAAGCTCCAGTGCTTCAGGCTGGAGACAGACCCGACTCCGACCGCTCAGTTCCTAATCACATTTGTTCATTAATTCATTTTCTGCCCACCCTCTTTCTCTCTCCCTCTCTCTCTCATTTGTGTTTTCATTCCACTTTGTCTTTCTTTCCCTGACCTGTTTTCCTCTAGCAAACCTTTAACTGGCCGACACTGACCTTTCAGCAGATGCTGGGAGATTCAGAATAGCGTCATTTCCCCAGCCCCCCTCTCACCGCCGTAGTGTTCTTCTATGGGACCTATAACAGGATCCTAATGGGGTTAATGCACAGCCTTCTCTCTTACAAACCTCATCTCTTATTAAACTAATTTAGAACTTTTATTTTTATTATTCATTTCTTTTCCTAGGGACCCCCCCCCCCCCCACACACACACACTCAAGGGCCAGCCTTGGCAAATGCAGACAAGCACACGTTTGAAAAAAAGAAAGGAAGTGCTCCGAGTTACAGTGGCGACTGCAGACAATCTAATTGGTATTGACATCCTTGTCTCGGAGGGAATTTGACATCTAAGGGCAAATCATTCTATTTAGTCGCCTGAATACTCACAAAGGCGGGTCTGTCGCCATTCCGCGGCGATTCCGGGCCCCCGGCCCCCAGCGATCGATCCTAATCCGATCTGGAGGACGAGGACGAGAAAAATGAAAATAAAATCAAAAGCACTGTTAGGGCAATATTAACAAGGGAGTACAATCGGGTGGCGGGCCGCCGCACTAATGCACTCCTGCAGCAGCATTGTTAATGCACAACCCACTGTTATTCCCTCTTCTCTAAAGGTGCCTGAGCCTCAAAGAAATCTGCTGCCCAAGCTAAAACCACCAGTGGCTGCCAAAAGGAGCTCATTCTCTGAGAGCCGCTTCGTGCCCTGGGCCTGCACTCCCTCGGACGCTCTGATTTCATTATCCCTACTCCCTAGAGAACACATTTCTCTCTCCTTTTTGTGGAGCATTGGAGCTGGGAAAGAATGAAGTGGTCCATCATGGTATCGAAAGATCCCTGGTCAGAAAAGTGGAGTGGCCTCTGAATACACTCCATTGGCTCTGTCTTTAGAGTGGGTTTCATTTTCCAGAGGTTTAAAGCATGAAATGTGGAGGCTTGTTCTTGTCTCAGGTCTCAGGCCGAATATGGAACAAGCTTAGGACTCAAAACATAGCATTGCAAGTTAGGATGGGTTTAAGTGAGGATAGTGTAAAAGTCATAGAGCCCAATAGAGCACATTCGTGGCTTGGTGGTTAGGGAACTGGGCTTGTAATCGGAAAGTTGCTGATTTGATCCCCAGAGCCGGCAGGTCATGACTGAAGTGCCCTTGTCCAAAGGACCTAACCCCTAACTGATTCCCGGGTGCCGTAGCTAAGGCTGCCCACTGCTCCCGGCATGTGTGCTCACTGCCCCCTAGTGTTCACTAGTGTGTGTAAGTAAATGTGTGTTTCACAGCACGGATTGGGTTAAAATGCAGAGAACAAATTCCTTGGTGTGCAATCACAGTGGCCGATAAAGGGATTGTAATTCTAATTCAGTAGTTACTCAGTTACACACAGGTAGCATCTATTTAACAGCGAAAAGCACAGAAACTTTTACTAAAACTAAATACGACGTTGAGTTTATAATAGCCATACACTGTAGAAATAAAGGTGCTACGAAGGGTTCTTTAAGCAATGCAATAGAACAACCATTCTTGGTTCCATAAAGAACTGTGTATGTTTAAGAGGTGTGTGAGTGTAAAGAACATTTTAAAGGTTTAAAAATTCATCACTTGAGCTTAAGGTTCTTTAATTATTTAAATATTAGCAAAGATTCTTTATGGGACCCAATGTGATTCTTTTAAGGCATAGCTCAAAGAACATTTTTAACACCTCTACTTTTAGAGGGTAAACTCAACATTAACACCTCCAACTTTTGGGCTTAGAAGATGGATCAGTTTCTCCTGCTCTAATTTCATTGGAGAAAAAAACAAAACAGAAAAAAACATCCAATAAAGTTGAAGTCTGGGTTCTGGGGTGGTCCATTGTTGTTATGATTTGAAATTTTCAAACGAAGATCTTTCCAATAAAGTCCCTTTTACGTGTAAACTCCGGAGAAACTCTAGAGGACCTGAGAGAGACCTGAAGTATCAGGTCCAAAGATATCCCGGAGTAGACCTTTCACACATGCAGCACACTGCGGGAGGTTTGACTGGTTCTCATGGCAGGAAATGTTCCGAGTATTTTAGGCATAGGACAGTGCTATCAGGGTGCTATGAGGATGAAGTCTAGAGTGGTTGCTGTTGTTTGCGTCCACACATACAGCTCCTCCGGTTAAACTCAGCAACATTTCTGGGTTACTGCATGAAAGGCCTAGGTGAGGTCCTGACCACTGGTGGCACTGTTTTGCTAAATCCATGCAAACGGTTTGTTTTGTACCTGAAATATTACAGAAACAGTGCTGTAAACTGTTGAGGGAGAATATTAACCAGTAGCATTGTCAAAAAATGTTACCACTTCTGACCATTTTGATTACATTTCAGGGCATAGTTAAGACTGGGCTAGCTTGAGAAATGAATGACTACATTCACTAAGTGCAAACTATATTTTGTACCTTTGGATGAGGATAAACGATATTTCATACACATTATGAAGATTAAATATAGTTGTACACATTGTTTGAGGAGGAAATTAATTTTGCACACACTGCACATTTGATGAATTATATTTGGATTAGCTATATTTCCTACACATTGTATGAGGATGAATTATATTTTGTACACACTGGGTGAGGATAAACTAAATTTAGTAATTTTTTTTTATAAATCGTGGTAATGTTCCTTTAAGATTTTGTTCAAAATCATGTTGAGACCAGTTTTTTTTTTCCTTTAACAATTTTTAATATAGTGTTCTTCCAGACCCATAGAATTTTGGGATAGAATGTGTCCCAGTTTCTCAGCATCAAGTTGTCATTTTTGAGCTTGTTTGGTCTCTTTTAATTCACATAAATGTTGCATAGATTTTTGCTGAGTGTTGTGTATTTTAATTATAGCAATTTAAGGAAAAAAAAAACCAGTACAATAAGGTTTAAGTCATGAAGTCATTTTAACTGCACTGCACTTTTTCAAAATCACAAAAGGCTACAGCGCAAGAACTCCCTGTTACTCTTAACTCCCCTGTGGGCTGCTCTAACAGAGGGCGGCTAGGAAGCTTTCTAGTGCTGCTTTCTGCAAGATCTCAATTGGTCGGCATGTATCAGATAGAGCCTCCTGGTCAAGACTTCGGCTAATGTTCTCTGGGCTCGATCGGGTTTGATTTACACAGGTTGAACTGTAGAGCTAGTGTCTCCTGGTCTGGGGGGATAAACAGGTTGGCTGCTCTTGAGTTGATCACTTGCACAGATAGACGCCCATAAACGTTTGTCTCATGGCCTGTGGCTGTGTCTGCCTGGTGCCTGATGTTATCATCGAGACCTGGCCAAAGATGTGGAGACATTCTTGCTATTGGCTATTGACTGAATGAAGGCCTGTTTCTGGCTTTCAGGATTTATCAGGCCCTAATTAGGTGTCTGGTCAGTACAAGCAGACAGTGGCGCAAATTTGGAGGAACATAATTGCTGTGCTTTAAAGTTCAGCCAATCGGCCCAGCAGCTCTGACATCATCTCTCCATGGGATATACCACAGCAACACACACGTTATTACAAGAGATGATACTGACTTTTGGGTTCTGACTTTAGACTTGTGGCTGTCTCTCAATTTATTTCAAAATCAATTTCTAACCGCTTTCAGGACACATTTGTTACACTTTAAACTAATGCCCCTCAAAAAACAAACAAACAAACAAACAAAAAAAATTATTTAAAACCAATTAAATCGCTTGTTAATTCAGGAAATAATTTTACCAGACAGTCTAATTAAAATATACTGAAAATCATATAACAGAACATATATCATACATTAATAATGATCTGAATTTACAGTACAACCAAACTCACTGAACTACAGCTTCCATATTCAAGAGAACAAAAACAAACAAATAGAAAACAACAGCAGCATACAGTCTCAGTCGAGTTGTGTTCCCTGAAGGTACAGGGAACCTTCATTACATTACATTCTCTTCTCCAGAAGGACATGTGAATATTTGTAATATTTTATTATAGAATCATGTAAAATAAAAGAACGTAAGCCTTGGAGATGAAATGGGGCGTATGAAATCAACACAACATTAAAACTGACAGTTCTTGTAGACTATGGTACAGTTATGTTTCCTACCTAAAGGTACTGAAGGTGCCACCACATTGACGTTTTTTTCTGAGAGTGTAGTTAAGTGGTTAGTAAAACAAAAGTACTAGTAAAAGATATGAGTCTTAGTTAGTATGAATTTTATATAGTACATATCTATTGCCAGAATTTGGGCTGTAAAATAATAACAAAATTCCTTTTATACATTTAATGGCAAATGTTTTCACTTCACAGATGTTTGATTGGGCTGTTTCTTCATCTACATATGAAAATCAACAAAATAGGATAGGAATTCAGGAAAATTACTGTGAAAAGTGAAAAGTGGGATATGAAATGATGAGATTTCTCTGTTCAGAGTAAAGTAAGGAAGTTTTAAAATTAGAAATAAACATTTAATGGGTTACATTTACTTAGAAAATGTATAGAAAATTAATACTCTTATGGGGTAATACTCTTAAAGTGGGGAGATTATAATTTTTAAAAATTAGAAATACTCATTCCTGGTGCTACTTTTACTTACATTTTACACAAAAATTAAAAGATAATGTTTGTGTAGGTAATGCTTTGCTTTATACAGTACTAACTACTAACTAGTAAGTACTAATATTACAACGTAATATTGTTTCCAAACTACAAAATTGAAGGTAAAATGGTGATGTTTTGAATAACAATTCCACTGAAATGTCCATCAGCTTCTTGGTAACTAGGTAAATTTGAGATACACACTCCAAAGTGTTGTGTATTGTTTGGGCATATAATGACACTAAACAACCTGAATATGTCTAAAACGTCTTCATCTCGCCCATAACCGGTCAGTTATACAAAGACACAGAAACCCAGCACCCCATATCTAAAACTCAGATAAGACAGCAGATTTAACGTCTGTAAACAGAGTAAAGCAGAGAAGTAATTAGGGATTTTTTAAATTATACATTTACTCAGAAGTGCTTTTACCTACAGTTTTCAATGCTGTACTTGTGTTGTAAAAGAAGCTGAAACTGAAAGACTTCTTTAGGTGAGTGTTACTTTGGCCTGAATAAGGAATTTGAGCACTTCTAGCACCTCTCCTAAAGCTTTAGGCCTAAAGGCTTAGCTAAAAGCGAGGTCAGAGTCTAAAAGAAATGCCAATACAATGACTGTCCTCTTGACAAGCTTAAGGACTCTGCCGTCTAACCCCAAGGAAATGTAGTCTGTGGAGGAAAAAGGCTACAGGACTTGTTGCAGTTGGCTAAAAGCAACAGACTTCTTTATTGATATAGAATAGATTAACATCAGTATCCACTGGTGAAGGAGCACAGCAGCACTGCTGTGCCTGATCCACTCATACCAGCCTTTACTGCTTACTTATGAGTATGATTCATTTTGGTGTTGAATGAAGTCAAAGGGCATATTTTCTACAAAACAAATGTACATTTTAATGCACAGAAACATCACATTTTAATAAAAAAAGTATTTGTTTTTCTAAACAAAAACTACACAAATTAGCAAAATTTGGGCTGTAAAGTAGTTTTGACACATTTTCTTTTTTATGTATTTCTTGCACTATGTAAAATTCAGGAAATACATATGAACTTTGTACTTATTCCACTTAGAAAAAATTGTATTTGTTAAAAAATATTTTAAAGCTAACATTTGACAAACAATTTTCTATATATTTATTAGTTCCATATTTAAATGTGTTTACAGATTTCGAAGGGCTAAACTTTAAAAACAATGTATATGTCTCCAGTCCATTCAAAGCAGAAGGCCTATTGCAAATCTGAATATAATGATATACCAGCAATTTTTCAAAGCAAGATTAGTTTGTGGCTGTTGTTATGGTCGCTTTTATTTGCTTTAGGTCGTCTGGTGTGGAGTGTAGCCAGTGTAGAGAGAGAGACAGAAAGAGAGAAAGAGATTTACAACGCGCTGACTGAACGCAGCAGGTTCAGTCGGGGGTCCCGGCCAGAGACCCCAGGCTGGGGCCTCATCTAAAACACACTCCCAGCACTCAGACAGCTTTCATTCTGAAGAGGATAAAAGGATGGTGTAAATGTATTAAATTACTTTTGTGTTTGATGTGACTGGTTTAAAGGTTTTGTTAGGCCTTGTATTAATTGGGTGTTACAGGATTGTTGCGCATGGTGGGGATGGGGTGGGCGGGCACTGATCAGCAAATGATAAATTAGTTTAGGTGGTATATTAAATATCTGGATAATCCATTTTCTATGCAATGTCATATTAGCAGTCACTATATTGTAATTTTACATAGATTTTACATTGGCATGGACTGTAACACTATCTTGTGGTAGGTGTACAAACAAGTTGTAAAGCATATCTTTGTGTAGATTATAATTGTAATTCAGAATGTAAACATTCTCCTGCACTTTTGTCTTCACATCAAAATGAAAATCACCCTTTTTAAATCATATAAGCCAAAACTCACGTGTACTTTTGGATACAAAATGATTCCAAGAACAGAATTTTATAACAGTGCTTTATCCTTGATGGTAGTCATAACTTCATTTTTTGTTGACAATTGTAATATTTAATACTATGCAAAGTCCAAAGGGCAGGAGAATGTTTGAGTTTTGAACTAAGATTTAATGCTATATAAAAATTGTTTTAAAACATATTTGTAAACTTAATTAATATTACTGTAAATAATGTATTTCACAGTATTTATTTACAAAAAGATTTTAAGAATTTACAGTATTAATACTGTTGAAAAATGTTAATACCATTGTTATTAATGCATTGATTACAATATTTTTGTATCCCCTTCCAATTTCGTATCATGCTTAAATTGTCCAATGTTTGCCAGTAATGAGCAACAAGTCATATTTTGTGCTACTATGATGTGAAATGTGCAAACTGCTATTGAATGAAAGAGGGATTAGTACTTAGTATTAGAGGAAATTTTTGCATTAGGGTGATGTCTAGTGTAGAGGCATTCTGACCCCCGCTAAACTGATTTTAAACATGGCTGTCTCCATGTGGGGGACCCACTCTGTGGAGCATTAATTGGTTAATTTTGGGGCCTACAAAGCAACATGAGTCCTCATCTCATCGTAGTTCGCTTCCTAGAAAAATCACCTTAAACATGTGTGGTAAAAATGACTGATTGTTCTTTTAAGTCCTCGATACTGGCCACTTCTGAATGCCGGAGATACTTTCATTGCCTTGCCCCCATCTGAGGCATAGACCAGCTCCATTACTCACCCACTTCCTGCTCTTCACTTTGTTTGCTCTGTGTCCAGCTCTCGGTCGACTCGCTGCTGGCGCACTGAGCACGGTCTGCTGCCAATGGCAACAAACAAGGCGGCAAATTTCAGTGATGCTATCATGGTGAAAAATGACCTCACGAAGGCTTCCTCTTCGCAGACCCTCTCCTAAGCCCCGTTCTGTATGAAACAGGAGCTGGATGCTGTTCAAACCTGCGTTGAAGAGAGAAGGCTGGCCTCCATATATTCATGATGTGCTGAAACTGCGAAAGCGGGAGGTTCTAAATAGTCCACTGCACATGAAATTTAGCCAAGATATCCAATTGTGTATTAAATACATTGAGCATCGCAGGACATACACTCTCAGGAAAACCCTCACTGTGGTGGTACCTTCAAAGGTATATTTTAGTACCTTTAATTAGAGAACATCCTTGTACCATTACTTCTATATTACATTGATTTTACATTCACAGCTTTTGTTTTTATATTAAAAAAAAGGCTGTTTTTACATTTAGTAATTAGATATTTAATAATAACTGATCATTAAGACGACTCTTGTACATTTTGAAGATACACACACTGTTTCTCCCTTTAGTAAACAGTAATGTATCTGTACAGTACCTTTTTTTCTGACAATGTACAGTTGATATTTTGATGCCGGTCAAAGAATTGTTGTGAAAACAGGCGGATAAGCAATGAATGATTTCTTTTTTTTTTTTTTTTTTTTTTTTTTTTTTACCTCACCTCAAAACGGTCAGAAATAGTGACTAAAACACCCTGGAAACCTTCAGAAACGTTAAGTAAAGCCCATGTAATCTAATCCCCGCTCATTACCCGGCAGACCCTGCCAAAAAACGCCTCCATAACGTCTCTCTGTTTGTAATCCGATGTCTTAAAGATGAATCAAATATGCTTCATAGCAATTTTCGTCCCCAAGATGTATTCGCAGCAGCTGTCTTTGGCCTACTTAGCCATCTGGATGGTCAGTCCATAGAGATGTTAATGCACTTTATGATGAGGGGAGGATGAAACCTTTGACCTTCATAGCCCTTTGACCTCGCCCAGGCAATATTCCATGGGTTTCCTATAACTAGCATATGCTTACTAGTCCGATATGTTAAGAGAAATTTATAACTGCCGATCTGTCGATAAGGCCTTTACCACTCGGCTCCGTTTTACAACTCGCTGAGTAAGAGAAGGATACAAAACCCATGTTCTCTGAGGATTCCAAAGCAGGATCCTGCTTCTTTCCCAAGTGACAGTGGTCATTTTACTTATGCTCTTAGGACACATGGATGAGCTGTTTGTGTCCATCCTTGGTACCGATTCTTCAACTGATGCCAAGCTGTTAATATGGATGTACTGGATCACACATGCTAAGTTCTGTTCAGTCTATCCCCAAAGCTACAACACTGAACAGTCACTGGATCAGGAACACCTACACTCACTGTCCATTTTTTCAGCTCCACTGACCATACAGGAACACTTAGTACTTCTACAGTTTAATGGTCACAAGCCCAACAGGACCACCGCAGGGCAGGTAGGCTTCTCAGTGCCACTGATTTGTTGAACTGGTACACGTAGATCACACAGCAGTGCTGCTGGACTTTACATCTACAAGGTGGAACAATGAGATAGGTGTGTCTAACAGAGCAGACAGTGTGTGGACACAGTGTTTAAAAACTTCAGGAGCGCTGATGTGTCTGATCCACTTGTACCTAGGTAACGCACACTAATACACCACCACCACGTCAGTGTCACTGCAGCGCTGAGAATGATCATACCTCTGTGGTGGTCCTGTGGGGGTCCTGAGTATTAAAGAGTAGGGTGAAATGGGGGTAAGAAAATAATGAAAGAAAAATGTTGACTACAGTCTGTAATATATTAACTATAAGGTAGGTGTTCCTGATCCAGTGATCATTTATTGCTCTAACTCTGGAGAATTAAAAAAATAACGTTCTACTTCTGAGATGCATGGGGCTGACCCACCACTACTTTTCAAACCACCGCTTATGCAATGCCACTGAACAGCTTAACAAGCCAGTGGAGAATGCAAACTGCCCAGACCTGTCACATTAGCTTTGTAGCCCTGTGAGGTGCGGGGAGTAAAGGGGCCACCCCAAGGTCAAATGTGTCCTTTAAAAATGGTTGAAGCATCAACAGGGATAGAAGCATGAATCTTCTGGTGATGGCAGCTTATAGTGCTGCACCACTCAGGAACTCAACACAGGTATATATTATACATTTTGTTCTTTATTCTTTTATTTCCCTTTATTCCTAGTTATTTCCTTTATTCCCATGAATAGCATCGGACCCTGCTTCCTTCATCCTGTCACTAGGAGCCTGTGGGCAATGACAGATCATCTTCTCAGCCTGAGATTTAATTAGAAACCCCAGTTCAGGGCACCTTTGACCCTGGAGGCTGTACTGTGCTAATCACAGTGTATTCATGGCAGAACATAAAAACACTGAGCAAGCGTGTGTTTTCATAGCCGAACATAAAAAAACACTGTCTGAGGAAAGGTGGTCTCAGTCATTCAGCACAGACAATTTTCATTAGGGCATTTTTCTACTGGTAGGAAGAAGGGAAAGAAGCTGACAGAAGTAGGTGAAAGTGTAAGGAGGTAATGCAATGGAAGGAGAGTCCAGTGTCGGCTTGGGTTAAAATGTATGTCTTTCAGTTCTTCATATAACCACAAAAATATCAAAAGTCAAAGCATATGCAGTATTTTGTCTCCGTAATGGCGCATATTAATAGCTAATATTGTCAGTGTAATAAAAATCTATGCCAATGAACCTCCACATGTAAACAAAATTCCAAAATGGCTGCTTAATAAGAGTATAAAGTATACGAAATGAAAGGAACTGTATTTTTCTCCAAATAATTTTGTAAAATTTCTAGTCATTTATTCATCACGTTTCTAAGTGAATTTACTAAGTTCTATCAAAATATCCTAGCATTTTAAATTCTAAGTAATAAGTCCTGCCAAAACTACACAACGCACTGTGTTCATTTTGCATAGTGTCTCTGTTGGATCAACTGAGGTCAATGAACTAAGATTTACAGGATTCGCTCTGATAAGCCTCATCCACACAATGTTGGTACAAGACGACCCCCCACCCCCCACACACCCCTATTTCATCTGCCACTGCAGTGGTCATTGACCTGATGGCCTTGGGATCCTGACCTCTCACCTCTGATGTTGACCTCTTCCCTTGGCCTCCTTCTTTATTTTTCTTTATTTATTTATTTATTTTTGGCCTAGCGTCTCCATTGACTACCTGCCAGGCACCTGCTCTGAGAAATGAAACAGTAGGGAATGCATCTCCGGGGAGCTCTTCAGCCCCTCAGACAACAGGGGCTAGCTCAATCCCTGCTCCTGAATGGGCCCTGAGTGGACCTGGTAAACCAATCTCCCTAATTATCTATTGAAAGGACATTCTTTTTCCTTTCAGAGTCATTACCCCCTATTTCAATTGCTGAAAAGTAACATGGAGGGGTCCCAAAAAAAAAAAAAAGTAGGAAAGTAGGAAGGGAGGGGAAAAAAACACTCCACAGATAGTGTTTCTGATTTCCACCAAGGTTAATTGCTGGGGAGGGAGATAGTGGTGGGGGCTAGGTGGGCCCAGATGTCAGATATAAATTGGAAGAAAGGTGAAGGAGGAGGCAGGGAGTAGAAATTGGAAAATAAATGCAAGCTTTTAGATGACACTTGTTGCCTCTGTAAGTGGGGAAGGGGAGTGAATGCTGTCCAGCCGCCCAAATGACTTTATAAACAGGGTCAAAACCGTGGCCAAAAACAGCTGAAATGTCCTTGGATAACCTACATTTTTACTGGTATTACCTCCACTGTAAGAGTGCAGTTAGACCTTCAGTAGTTTTGGATTTGAAATGTAAACTAAACTATGTAAAATGTCACTTTTAGAGAAGACACACAATTGCACATTTTAACTTGCAGTAACTCTTATTTGTTAAATTTCAACATACCATCTCTCCCTCTCTCTCTCTCTCTCTCTTTGTCTGTCTGTATATATAATCTGTAATTGTAGAACTATAAAGTGCTCTTCTATAGTCTGTGGAGATCAGAGAATAGACACTGAGTGTAGAAAATAATGAGGTGGTTATAATTTTATGGCTGATCAGTGTGTATATTACATATGGTAATAGATTGTTATTTATGACATATTATGAGGCTTATGTTTTATGATTTTTTATGACATTCATTGTTTTAGAAAAATTAATAATTTTTCTTATTCAAAAAAGCATTGCAGCTGAGGTAGAAAAGGTCATTTATTTTAATATTTTCAACAGAGGCCAATTTTAAGTGGGAACTATTAGTTTAGGTTTTGTTTAGGTTAGACACCATCTATTAGGTTTGGTTTTATATCAGACAATTTGATCTAATATACCAAAATATTTATTTTTTAAATTTTGCAGTAGAAAAAAGAAAAAAACCTGGATGAATGAATAGAAATATTATTTATGTCATAATTAAGAGTCCATCAATTTTAAGGCTCAGTATTTATAAAATGAAAGTCTTTTTAACACTGGGAGATGACAGGCAATGTTTAAGCAACTTATTTTCAGGTTTCACAAACATTTATGAAGTTACATCAATCACAAACTTAGAAACAATTATTAGTTAAAATGATTTCATTTTCAATGTAACAATTGTGAACGTGGATTCACAAAATGCTTTATGAATCATCTATAGAGAGTAATGTGACGTGCTGTGAGGTTGGCATGATGCCGTAGAGCTGTTCTCAGAAAGCCCTTGAGATCCACGCTTGAAGATCAAGAGGAGGGTAGCACTGTCAAGTGGAGAAGATAAGAGGCCAGAGGAGCGTCTTTGATTTCAAAATAGACCAAGATAAACACAGCTGAGTCTCTCTCTGGCTCCATACGGCGGTCCATTACTGCAATGGTCAGTACGTAGGTGTTAGCTGGTGTCTGTGTTCTGCGCTACACCAAGAATCCTCAGGCCCCTCTTTGATGTGACTCTCAATGATTGAAGTGTCTCAGGAATCCATAAAAGTACAGTGGCCAGATTGCTTTCCCTGGAAACGTAGCCATCACGCATACTTTATCACTCAGACTTTCATATCTCATCCCCAAGAGTTTGCGGAGGAGTGTACTGTGCTTCCACTGGCTTTGAACTTAAGCTTTTTTACAGCTCGTACTCTCCCAGTTCTCTCTGGCAACTACAAAAAGCCCCTCTAAATCTCCTGCCATGGCTACGTCCATATAAACTGTCCCTTTCTGTGGGAATATGCATGTCCTGTATTAAAAAGACCTCCTTGTCTACTCTACACTCATTGTCCATTTTTTTGCTCCACTGACAATATAAGTGGAGTTTGTAGTTCTGCAGTCGCAGACTGTCGACTTTTGGATGCTCTGAATGCGTTTGCCTTGTTCTTCAATGGTCAGCATGCTGTGACCACTGTGGATGGCCTAGAGGATGACTAACACAAACTGAAACAGTAGTCAAGGTAGTAGTGTCTAATAGAGTAGCCAATGAGGGTGAAAGGTGCTACACAGCATGTAGGTGAATGGTCAGAATCTCAGATTTTTATATAAATTATGATTAGCTGAAAAAGCAATGTTCAGGTCACTATCAAAATTTAAGAAAATATGCATCAAGATAGCAGACATGTTTGGGTCTAATCTGTGCCAGGGTTACAGTACTGGAAAGTGCTGTGTAGGTCGGACGTGGGCCAAATATGGTCCACAACACACTGGACCTGAGTCAGTGCTGTCGTTCCAGGCCAAATGTGGACCATAAAAGAACTGCAGATGTGACATATTTGGGCCAAATATTCATTGCTGTCTGGAAATGACCATGTTAAGGTATGTGTACAACAACCACATGTCCAAATGTATCTGTAGATCTAGACTGAGGTTCTGAAATCCAAATGTTTAACATTTTTATAAAGGTAAAATAGATGATTCTGGCAAACTACTGTTTTCACAGCTTCCCTGCCTTTTTTGTTCATTCAGAAGCTCAGTATCTTTTAAGATGGAACTGTATGTTCGAGTAAGAAGCTGACTGTAGCTTGCTCTTGGCTGAAGTTTAACTTGTCTATAAGTTTTTATTCACTGTTTAAATGACCACAGAATGTCATTTGTAACTTTAACTACTTAGGTTTGTAGCATTGTGGGTCTGCGTTTAGTTTCATGCAGTTAGCTGGTTCCCATTTACCGAGCCATAGCTGCATACAAACACTGGACATTTCTCCAGTACACAAACAGAGCGAAGATCTAGAACACCATGAGAAAACACTCTTTACGTTTTATCAAATGTATATTGATTTAAAATTGTGAACACCCTTTAAATATTTAGCTGATATAATATAATTTTCAGTGCTAACCTCAGATTTGTTTCACACCATTCTCCTAAAACAGATCATACTGTACATACTTTAATCTGTCTGAAGAAGTCATGAATGCATTCAGCCAGAGACAACAAGCCTGCGATGCTGCCTGCTCCTTGGGGGGAAAACATGTAAAATATCACAGTGTGCCATGGCGCGACCCCATTCAGTGCCCTCTTTGGCTGTAAACGGTAAAAGAAGAAAAGCCTCAACAACATGAAACCGTCTGGTTGTTATTCACAAGCTGTGAGTTTTGCCACCGCCTCAGTGTGAAAGCTGTCAGGAGCGATAAACTGCAAAGGTCCTTTCTGTGGCCTGCTGGACAGAGGCTGTCCTTGGAGTGTTCGTTTGGACATCCGCGTCCGAATGTGACACCACATTCATGACACCAATCAGCAGTTAGGCCTGAGTCCGGCTGCAGCTCCACAATTTCCCAAAAGGCTTTGCTGCCTGTGAAAAGCTTCGTGTCTGAGGATTTTTGGCATCACAGGCAGGCAAATAGTCTAGCCTTCTGACCTCTGGCAAACACAGACATCTAAAAGTGAAAGCTTAGCAAGGGACATCACCTTAAATCTTGTCAATACACATAATAATTCTTACAATGAGACTGTTGTAATTTTGGGGCTGATTTTGATTTTGTTATAATAACACATAAAAATATTATGCTATAAAATATAACAGTCTAGATTTAGACCATTTAAAAATCATGTAGTCATGTATATTACTATTTTAGAGGTATTATTCCTTACCAACTTTCATAAAAAAATAGCTTAAAAAGTATGTTACATTTAAAAACTTTGGAAAGAAAATGGCCGCTTTTTTCTTTCAATAAATGTTACATTTATTTAATATTAACATTTTTAAATTAGACAGTGGGTCATTTATCAGCTGTTCACATTTTTGTTTAGGTTTTATTTTTTTGGTAAATAATAAAAAATCATGTTTTGTCATAGTCGTTGTCTTTTTTTGTTTTTGTCTACTTTACATTGTGAAAAATAACTTAGTGAATATTTTTTCCATAGTTTCCATTAACAAATATAACACTGTGGTATTATAAGAATTCTCAACCAATCTTGTTTCTTGATGTTTTTCAGTAGTTTGAAATGATTTGTATCAAGTGAAAACGTCTCATTCCACTGACAGATCTGTCAGAGGAATGCCATTTTCACTGGGGGGAAGCATTTAAAACAAGAGAAAGGGTCTAGAACAGGGGTGGGCAATTATTTTTTCCATGGGGCCACATGAGAAACAGAAAATATTGTGGAGGGCCGGCCAAAAGGCTGATCTCAATTCTGCATAATATTAACTGTACTTCGTTGTAAAAAGCAGTAAATAGCATTGTTTTGACAAGCTGGTAAGAGTATATGTTATAATTAAGCAATGAAAACATGAGGTTGCCTTCCAAAAAATGTAATTTATTCAAGCGAATTTCACAAAACAATGGGAAAGGCAATTAATCACTAAAACGGCATCATAAAAACACGCTAAACATGCAAATAAAAATAAAAAAAGAAGCTTGGTAAAAAACGCCTTGCTGCTTTTGCAGTTTAGCTAGCAAAGCTTCCGATGTCCGCGCCCTTTCAGCATCAGTCACGTTCTTGTATTTCTCCCCGTGTTTCGTCTCGTAATGCCGACTCAAATTGTAGTCCTTAAACACGGCGATCTGCTCCCCGCACACTAAACACACGGCTTTACCTCTCACTTCAGTAAATAAATACTTAGCAGTCCAATTTTTGTTGAAAACCCTGCATTCGGCATTTACCTTTCTTTTTTAGCATGAGCAGACATTTCTGAGGGCTAAAGTCGTCTTGTGACTTGCTAGTGACACGCTCATGCCTCAATATACGTTTTGCGTCATCATGTACGTAAATAAAAAACAACTTCAAAATAAAAGCAATGCAGCTTCAGTCCATGCATCAGGTAAAATAAGAAAATATGTTTATTTTGTCATTTCCAATTAACGTTACACGGGCCGGTCAGAGTCAATCAAAGGGCCGTATGCGGCCCGGGGGCCGTACAATGCCCAGGTTTGGTCTAGAAGTAGGGTGAATAATCTCATCAATACAATTAGATGCATTTGAACACTCTGGTGTCTACAAATGTGCTGCACATTAAAAATGATGTTTACGTTCTTATTAATACTTTTGAAATAATACAGTGCAAAGTATTTTTTACAGTATTTTTCAAACATCTCCTAAATCAGTATAATCTGCCCTGCAATTTTTATTCCTCATCATGAAGTCGTACTTGACACACAGCAGGATTTATGGGGCTTTAAAAAAGAGACATTATGTGACCAATAGGTGAAAGTGTAAAATTTGTGTGTTCATTGGTTTATAGCATGAATACTAACAAATGGACATTTAGGAAATCACAAAGGATTAGTCCATTGTCATAATTTTTCCCTCCTGGGGGTCAGAACAAGAATAGTTAAATTCTGCTCCAGCTCCCTCCTGACTTCACCCCTCGACAGTGATTCACACCTGCAGTGACTCACAGATGTGCATTGTTTGAGCTCACATCTTTGCACAGCAAGCAGGTTAGTGCAAATTTAAATGAATCAGACTAAAGCTGCATAGTTATATTGCAATGCATTTCATTGATATATCATGTGTGCATCTGATGTTTTACACAGGCTTGTAAAACTTGACTGTATCCTCCATGTAGCTATATGTTTAATAAGTAGATGGGCAGGTAAGCTGCAGTAAAAGCAGTGATGAGACGCTCTGGCTTATAATCTCCTCACATCTGTTTCTGACATGAAAAAGCCAGAGCTGTTCCCTGTGGAGTTCTGTGGAAACTTGAGGAGGCAAATTCAAACAGCTTCTCAGCTTGCACAAATATTCAGTTTTTCAATCAACACAGCCAGCAGAAATACAGAAGATGACCATACTGTTCATGTTCCTGCCTTACAACTGCCATTGAGTTAGTACTGGAAGTCTGATTGCAAAGAAATGTTTGTAGTGATGAGTGGGTCAGATACATTATGAATGTCAGTTTGCACTCTAAACTGAGTTAGCAGGGTCTAGTGATTAAATCTTTCCGTATGAAATCAGACAGCCCTTCAAGAGTCGGATACATCGTCAGCAGCTGTTCTAGTCTGCAGTGATATCAGAGCTGCACTGTTGGACTAGTAAATTCTAGTTCAGGAGTGTTTGACAATTACATATTACCACTAACTCCTAACTCTTCAGTGATTTGAAGCTGAAATCAGCTACTTGTTTGGCAGCTTTTTGTTCCAACCTTCCACTTCCACCTTAAATTTTGCAGTAGCTTCAGTGCCAGAATATTACATAAAAGGTGGAACTTGAAATGTATTAACTATTGAAACATCAGAATACTACTAGCGTTGTTTTATGCTTGTTATGAAGTAAAAGGTCATAATACCCTAAAATGACATTAAACTATGATAACACTTGATAATTTATGATAACATTTGTGCATTTATTTGGTGAATTCTTGAGGTTTAATAACAATTTATTTGAAGTACCCCTCTGAAAAATCTCCATTTGAAGTCTATATAGCCCTAACACTTTGCCCTACCCCTCTGCCCTATCCCCTGTGCTCTAAATGTTAGGGGTAAGGGTGAAATGGGATTCACAATATCTCAAAATGCTTGCAAGCATCACTTCTAATGAGTGAACTCTTTGTGAAGAGGTCTTCAGTTGTGTGAATGTCCATGAAAAACATGGATCAGCCTAAAAGCTACTCCACTGCCCACTGTTGGGGTGCGTTATACCCCTCTAGCCACCCTTAGTATTGCACATGGTGATCTTGCGAATGTCACTGATGCTCTCAAGGCTAAACGCCAATACATTTTCAGAACAGTGTTTCAGAATCTAATATAAAACCTCCCTAGAAGAAAAGAAGCAGGGACTGCAACAAAGTTACAATCATTTATATTTTGTTACTAATATCATACAGTTTCTGAATGATGTAATAGAAACATGATGCTTTTCCCTTTCTCCACTGTAAAGCTTCCTGCTTTTCTTGGCATGTAAACAGCCTCCAGGTCATGTAAATACATGTAAAAATGGTAGTGATTGTGCTGTGATGCTGACACCTGAATCCAGTGGAGGATCCAGTATGCATTGTGTGGAAAGTCATATACAGTTTATAGACTGATTCTATAAATATATCTTGGTTTGTAATATATAGGTTATGTCTTTGAATGGTCTGTTACAATGTTTCGGCATCTCATATCGGCTGATAACATCGTTTTGTCTATAATTGAACCCTGGTCATCAGCTCTTACTAATCTGAGCTTTACTTGAGCAGAACGTCTTGTGAAATATTACTGGTGCAATTACTAATTACGAATAATGCATAATTATTAAGTAACTGACATTTATTTGATGGGTAAAAATAACCTAATAGCATATGATTACCACGTTACTGACCTGGCAAGTAATCTTCCACTGATCAACTGACCTTTTTTTGTTCTTTTTTTTATTTTACATTCCTTAACCTGTTAAATGTGTAAGCAGTTGAAAATAAGGTGCAGAAGTGTGTTCCCTGCAGAGGGTGTGTATTTTTCCCCTGTAGAAAATTAACACAGAAGTCGACCAGGGTGCCCAAACTTTAACATTTTGCACTGCATCACAAGAGAAAAGCCCGGAGAAAAGAGCAGAGGCCTTCATGCTGGAGAGTCACAGACTGTTCTCTGGAGCTCCTCCCTGGTGTAATGGTATTTATTTTGGAGTAATTGAGATCATTTACGGAAGAATAACATTGTAGTAAAATGTGAGCTAAGAAGGTCGGAGGAAGAGGAGGGGGCCGAAGGTTGAAGCAAGAGTGTGATTTGTTTTAACAGGCTGTGGAAATAAGCACGGTGAGCCTTTACCCCAGGCAGCCGTAAATCCGGCCCAGCGCTTAGGCGTAACGTCAAGAACCTTCCTTTGGCCCTGAGATCCCCCCTATCCCAGGGGGGCCTTCAGCTGGAGAAATGGGGCTTTTCTGTGCTTTAAGGCAGGTTTATAAGTGATTTCATGCCTGATTTTTGTCCTGATTCTCCCTCAGTTTGCTCCCTCAGTTTACTACATTGCACCTAGAATGCAGTAGTGTTCCACGTTCCATGTTACTTCAAAGATCATGAAATGGACGACTGAGGGACATATATTACACATATAGACCTTGGCCAGAATTCTTTTCTTATTCTTTTCATATATTTTGGCCACAAAATCCAAAAACATGTACGTTATTTGAATCATATTTTTTCTTATAACTGGTAGTTATTTTACAATCATTAAACAAGCTCCACTGGAGGTGCTGCTTCGCTAGTTTCACTCAAACTGTTATGTCGCAGTCACACAGCTCCATGAACCTGGAGGTTGTGGGTTCAAGTCCCGCTCCGGGTGACTGTCTGTGAGGAGTTGGTGTGTTCTCCCCGTGACCGCGTGGGTTTCCTCCGGGTGCTCCGGTTTCCTCCCATGGTCCAAAACACATGTTGGTAGGTGGATTGGCGACTCAAAAGTGTCCAATGTCATTTATTGACTAATTCTAGTCAAAGCAGATTTTTTTGGACATCCAATGTGCACATGCTCATTGGCTTCAGTAACCTCAAGTTAGGACAAAGGGTGATTTTTGATGATTTGTTCTCATTAAACTGTCAAGTTTCCACCTATATTCCCAGGCCTGTTATGAGGAGAGTGTACTCAAGGCTTCATTTGACATACAGGTCTATTTAGGCAATGTTCATGATTTTAATCAAAACACTTTTTATAAATTACTGAGGTAGTTTTCTCACCATTTGTTAGCTCTCCAGTCTAAGTTTATGCGTCTGTAAATTGGTAAAACAACAAACTGTCTCAGTCAAGTATGCTAGGCTCGATCTCTCTGTTCATGGCAGAGAAACGGCACCTGGAGTTTTTAGACAATGAAGGGAACTCCTAATGTTGAAAAGCATGAACTGAATTCAGGACATTGCACTATTTCTGCTACATAGGTGTGTGATATTGACTTATTTTTGCTGCTTTGGATTACTTAAGGTGGAATGTCTCAAATTCGAGAGACGGTTTACTGCATGAAAGTAAACACAGACTGATATTGAAAAAACTCACAGGCAAGTTAAACCAGTCACTTAACAACAGTCAATTTTTGTTTTTGCCTCTAGAATACCTTTCCACTTTAAAAGACACAGAGCTTATGAACATAAACAAACCAGAGAGAACAGTGTTTTCCCTACACTTGCAGACATCCCCTTTAAATCCCCAAAGCTTGCCCTCCACCTCACGTTTCCACACTCCATGGGCAGCGCTGCAGAACCTGCAGGAAGATGAGGCCACTGTACACAGACACATTGGAACAAATAGCTCCCCCTCATCCACAGACAATGCTTCTGGGAAGCTATGTAATTCGAGCTTAAGGCCGCTTGTCCGTATCTATGGTGACGCTTTGGAGCCGGCGACCCGTGTTGCTATGTCAAGTGTGTGTGGAGTGGTCACACCGTAGGTCAGTAGATTTGTGTACACGCCATGCTTCATGCTCCTCAGATTTCTCTGCTTGACGTCCAGACGGTGGGCTTGGGCACGTCTCTCTGGCCTTTCTCATGTCTTCATGGCCCATTTGGAAAAAAGAAAACAACATGTGTTAACAGAGGTGTAGGATATACACTGATCAGCCATAACATTAAAGCCACCTCCAGTTTTCTACACTCACAGTCCTTTTGATCATACAGGAGCACTTTGTAGTTCTACAACAAAAACAGTAGTCCATCTGTTGCTCTGCATACTTTGGGGACACAGAGAGGATCCCCACAGAGCAGGTATGATTTGGGTGGTGGATCATTCTTAGCACTGCTGTGACACTGACATGGTGGTGAAGTGTTATTGTGTGTTTCATTGTGTGTTTCATTACACACCTGTATTAGCTACCTGTGTCAGAAACATCAACCACCCAAATCACTACCCAGTCCATGCTGGTCTTGAGAGGGTCCTCTTTACACATCCTTTCAGACCCATAACATTGAATTGTCCTCTCAGAGTTGGAGAATGGTTGGAAATGTCTGGACTTCTTCACACCTCCAAATGGAGGCTGATATCTGGTCCGTCCTCTTGGCCTCATCCTCTAAGCCCCCTTCCATTCACGGGGCTGGACTTAAAAGCTTTACTACCTCATGTAGTGCATTTGTTGAGAGGTTTGGGTTAGAGCTACATTATAGAGAGTCACAGGGCTCAGTGGGCTGTGGGTCAGCTCGTAGGTTTCACTCTGGGGGCAGGGGTGTTAATGCTACAGGCTTTAAAGAACTACAAGATGTCTTCACTTACCTTGAACAGGCAAGCGGGCTAAAAGCTGGAACTAATCTCTGCTGCAAGTGTGTGTGTATGTGTGTGTGCATTAACACTCAACTGTGTCCACTAGAAAGTCCCAGTGGTGACATTCACAGTGAATCTAGCCTGTTCTGAGCAATCGGGAGAAGGTTATACATCTAACCAGGGATCTCCATCATCTGTAGTGAGAGCAGAGGTACAGCTGCCTTTTTTATTTATTTTTTATTTTAGCAAAATCTGCTGCACAGTTCTTATATAGTTGCTGAATTATCATATTTTGGAACATACAAAAGTTAGCACAGGTTAGTTTTTATGTCTGATTCTGAGCAAGTAATTTGATTCCACCCTGAACTATACACTAGTACCTGAATTAGGAACACCTCCATTGTATCTACACTCACTGTCCAGTGTCCAGGGGCACTGTGTAGTCCATTTCTTACTCTGTATGCTTTGCTAGCCCCCTGCAGTGACTCTGCTGTGGTGGAGGTGTGTTATTGTTTGTTGTGCTGGTATGAGTGGATCAGACACAGCAGTGCTGCTCAAGTTTTTAAACACAGTTTCTGTTCACTCTGTTAGATAGATGTTGGTCCTTGTAGATGTAAAATCAGAGACAGTAGGTCATCTGTCACTGCACAGTGCATTGGTCGCCCTATAGTCCTTCATCAATGGACACAGGACGCTGTTGGTTGGATACGTTTGGGTGGTGGACTATTGTCAGTAGTGACAGTGAGGGCTTTGAAAACTCTAGCAGCACTGCTGTGTCTGATTCACTCGTACCAGCAGAGCAGGGATGATTTGGGTGGTGTGTCATTCTCAGCGCTGACACTGATGTGGTGCTGGTGTTGTTAGTATGAGTGGATAAAAACACAACTCATTTCACAATTTATTTCTGCGGAAATTTCTTTATTACACATGACATTTCTGAAAGTTTTGGATGGAAAACCAGCTTGTGAGGAGTTTTTGTGTTCTCACTCTTTCTCTGTGTGGATTTCCTCTGGGTAGACTCTGGGCCCCCTTGACCCTTATCAGGACAAAGCATTTAGAGAGAATGTCAGTTGTAATATTTCATTTGCTTTGTAGGGAATGGTCACATAGAATGGACCAACAGAAATGAAAAATAATCAGGAACCCAATCTCTTTACATTAACTTGCATTAGAATTAAAGAAGGTTTTGCCTTTCTCTGTAAAGTTGACACCACACACTGAAGCTTCATCTCCCTTTTCCAGCAGACATTAGCTGTGTTTGCAGGCAGCAGAATGAATTGGGTGACACTGTGCTTGTCCATAGCAAACGAAAGTAATGAAAACAAATGGAGGGTCTTATTCCCCATGGAGCCGGAGGAGGAACTTAGTCATCAAGCTAATTTTATTCTTGTCTGGCCGAGAGACTCCATTTCCTTTGGGTGTTTTTACAAATGCCGGGCTGTGTGTTGCTGTATGATGGATACGGCTGCCTGATGACCGGATGGCAGATGCTGGACCTGTAACACAAGCCCAAATTTCTGTGCCCCTTATAGTGGGCTGCTGTTTCACAGTCGGTCGAATCAGTTTAAATCAGTTTATATTGCTGTAGTCGGGTTATTAAGCCTGGAACTGGAAATTAGACTAAACATGTCCCGACCTTGTTGCTTGGTTTGTCTTTTCAAGGGAATGAGAGCAGTAGATGGCTTTTTTTTTATCGCAATCACATGACTTAGATCTTTGAAGTGATCAGTTGTTCTAATAGTCACCAACTGAATTCAGTTGTGCACACACACAGATTGTATAATTTGAAGGTGCTTTCACACTTTTCAGTTTGTTCCAAAAATAAAAAAATAAAAAAAAAGCTGTGAAAGGTACCTCGGCCCATTATCTGGACAAAAGGATCAACGTTCGAATGGAGGTGACCTCGTTCTGGATCAACTGAACCAATGTCCTTTTTGTGTGCAGTTTGAAAACACTTTTTTTTGGATGGTTCAGACGTTTGGACCAATCACAGGCAGCAAAAAAGAAAGAGAAGGTTGTGACCTGGCCAGTTATGGCACTTTTCCACTGCATGGTCCCTACCTGACTTGGCTTGTCAGGCACACACTACAAAACAGGAGAGAATTCACTTCATGACTCTAAATTCCCAAATCAAACACACAGCTCACGTTCCCTATAAGACACCGATAAGCATGGACTTACAACACGACTCCCTGTGGTTATTGTTTATGCTCCTATTTGTGAAGATCCAAAAGAAAAACATAAAACGTCTTTGGGTCATGTATGAGAAGACATCATCAGCATCATCAGCTGAAGATAACACATACTTGAGGCTATGTTCCACCTTATATTGTTCAGAAACATTTGCGGTGGTTGTAGCACATTCCACAGTGCTGTGTCATTTAAGGTGGAATGGAAAAATATTAATATGTAATACTGGTTATTTTGGTGTATATACAATCTTTAATCAATATTTAATGTCTTGTAGTTTTCCATGGTTTTACTGTTTAATCCATCCTTCACCGTAGAGCTCCACTGCACATGGTTGTGTTTACGTTCTGTTCTCTGTTCTCATTGGCTGTGACTCAGACTTGTGTCCAAATTTGGGTTGAAAAAAACAAACATATTTGATATGCAGTGACTGGTCTGAAATGTGATTTGGAGGCAAAAAAAAAATCATAGGCAGAGGCTGTGACTGCACCAGAGTCTGTAGACTAGAGATAAGTAGTTTCTGGAAGCAGGTAAGTTATAGCCCCTGCATGCTGGTGGTTCCAAACTAATGGTCGGCAACAGATAACAAAAAGTGAGTATAGCAGAGTAGAGTAGGTACAGTGCACTGGAAAACTGTACACAGGTTCTGTTCTCCAGATATATTATGATACATTCCTGTCAAACACACACACACACACACACACACACAATGATGGCCTACACTGTGATTGGTGAGCTTACAAAGTTTACTCAAAGTCACCCTAGTTTCTCCAGTTGCAAGTCACATGATCACAGTAGATCTGAAGCTGAAATAGTTCTCTGAAGTTCATCTAAGAGTTAAGGGAAGTGCACAGTGCGTTCTTTTGCTCCTGTGCAATAAATCTCTTCCTCTGTTGTAGTTATACATATCAGCAAAGAAACCTGCCATGTTTTTCTCTCATTTCCCCGTTCCCTCATGATTGTGTTTCATTAATTTGCATTCTTGGAGGGCTTTGAGAGTAACACAGTGAGATGGGTCATCAGATAAAAGCCTCGCATGGATGAAAAATTAATCACAAACCCATAAAATTCTCCTTCCAACCAAAGTCGGAGCAGATGGATGAGTAAGAAAAATCTGCGCCGCTTGACAGTTAACGTCAGGAATGTTCCGGAAGGATCAGCAGCCATTTATTTTTTTCTACTTTATTCCTATTTTGCGGCAAGTTCACAACTGGGAATAGTTTTTGGGAAGATGAACTGAGACTCCTTGAGCTTATGGTTAATTCAGGGCAAGCATTTTCAAGCCTTGGTCTAGACCTTAAGAACAACAAAAACAAGTAAAATGCTTAAGCTGCTATCCTTGTTGATTTGTTTGTATGCAATCACACTGAAGAGCAATGGGGAGGAAAACAGTAAAATGCAATTAATATGAGGAACGGTGGAGGAAAATGGACCCGTGTTATTCTCAGAGCTGCCAAAATCCGCAACAAACACGCGAAAGGCAGCTTTTAGTGTGGGACGCCGATGTCCCAGCAGACGCTTTGACGGACAGGAGAGGGGCCCAAACAAAGGGAGGTTTACGATCAGCATAATCAATGTGACATTAGCACACGCATAATGGACGATGAGTAGGAGGGGGTTTGTGGGGAGGGGAAGGGGAGCCGCTGGAGTATGCGTTTAATAAAACTACCACTGGCAACTTCCAGTCTTCCAGTTCCTATCCGCTTTCCAGTTCTGGAGCTTTTTAGAAGGCTTTCTACCTCTTGCTTTTCTTCCATTCAACAAGGATTTAACACAATCACAAGATCTCCGCAGCACCCACTTTAAAAGCTATCAACACGCATCTAAATTCTCAGCTGACACCATTCTGCTCGTCCGCTCAATGCTGCATTAAAGCAGGCGGCCCTCCCTCCCGCATGTTAATCATAACACAGTAAACCTCGGGCTGAGATTAAAGCTATCACACGCCTCCAGTGAGACGCACTTGAAAAGCAGAGAGGGGTAATAAAGTGTACTTCAAATAGCCCCGAGGGGCCTTGGTGTGTTTTATTCTTTTCAGAGTCTTTTCAAGTTTTCTCTGTGTCTACAAACCAACACAGTGACAATCTGGGGCTTTGCCACTTCTCAGCACTGCCACCATACTGATGTATGGGAATGGACTGCTTCCTGCAGGCCTTGCTCAGCCGCCATTCTAGAGTTTGGGACCCTAGAGCTTGTGATGTCAAGTGTAAAGACTTTAGAATTATCCCGCCTCCTCATCTGAGTTTGTCCAATCACATCACTGAACCGCATTTTTATGAACACAGTTAAGCGTTGCAAAACACACAAAACAAGCATGGAGAAGTTACAGTACTGATTAAATATGGAGAAAACAGGAGCAGAGTAGAAAGAGGACAGAGTGAAAATGGCTAAAATACTGATCTCCTGCTGAATTTGGACATAGAGTACTGTGAAAAAGTCCTAGGCACCTAAGGTTTATTATTGTTATTATTATTATATCAAATAATTTAACTTCTCAATAAATGGGGTGCTTATATATAATTACAATACATTCAAAAACATCAATACTGTAAAGTAAAATTATTATTATTTTTTTTATTTAGTTTATTTTATTATGCTATTGTAAATTACAAAGTTTGTTCCAGATATTCTCCTGGATTTTATGGATTTGTTAAATCACCAGCACATTTTATTTAACATAATGAAGTATTTGTTAATGGGTAATCTGTCATATACAGTGCACATGGTTTTATTTGTATGACACAGGCAATGCATTTATTATGAGACCAGTGATGCACTGGAGCAGTTTAAATGCAACATTGTGTAAATATACTTTTTCTCACTTTCCGAGACTAAGAAATTTTCTTAATAGCCTATATTGCTATATAATCTCCTTTGATGTCAATTCATTTCCTACAGTGAAATAATTTAAAAAATCTTTTTACCACATTTTACAAGTTCATTCATTCATTCATTCATTCATTGTCTGAAACTGCTTAAATAGTTCAGGGTCACGGCAGGTCCGGAGCCTACCCGGAACCACGGGGCACAAGGAGGGAACACACCCTGGATGGGGCACCAGTCCTTCACAGGGCACCACACACTCACAACTGTGGACACTTCTGAGTCGCCAATTCACCTGCCAATGTGGGAGGAAACTGAAGCACCTGGAGGAAACCCATAAGGACACGGGGAGGACACACCAAACTCCTCACAGACCCGCAAACCCGCAACCTCCATGTCCCTGGAGCTGTGTGACTGCGATACAACTTGCTGCACCACTGTGCTGCCCATTTTACCTAAGGTTTTATTTAAAGGTTGATGCTAATGTATTTCATGTGTGTATAGTAATAAATACAGCAATAAAAAAATTGAAGTCTGAATGTTTATCTCCATTTTAATTTAGATGTTTTTAGCTGTGGTGGAAAACATTTTGACCAGTGGTTGATGTGAATGCAAGTGCCTGTAGACAAGTACAATTAATAGCTGCAGTGAGAAGACAGGACTTAAGCAGAAGCATGTTGATTGCTAAAGAAAACCCTGGCGTAAAATCAAAGTGAAATCCCAGACTCTATTGAACTTTTCACACACTTAAGTAAACCGTGCTGGACCTGGGATGAGTAGCGGATTGGGGCAGGGTTAAGGTGCTTTTTTGTTGATGAATAGTAACCAGAAACGTCCAAATTCACCTTGAGCCAGGTTACCCAACCCTTGGCTCGGCCCCAGGTTTTTATTTCATTTAAAGCAGTAGAACAACAACTTCCATGTGTTCTCAGATCAATCCTTCATGAAATTGGTTTTCAAAGTGGTGAATGAGAACTTCCTCTTGTAAACTTAACCAGATGTCTCCTGATGACAACATGCAAAGCATTTTTCCTTTATGAAATGCACTGCGACCTCAGGTAAGAGAAAGCAGGTAAACAGCGCGTCTTATTCCTTTTCATTTCCAGTTCTGACCTCAAGGCTGTGATAAGGTGGCTGGGGTCGCCGGAGGAGTTGTTTATTTATTCGGCAAACATTGTGATTTGAAGGTCTAAATCGCGCTAAATCAATTTTCTGGAGGGGCCTCAGGCTGTGGAGAACACCCCAAGGTAAACGATAAATTCTCCCCTATTCTGTCAGACAAAGGGGACGTGCAATGGTATTCACAAAGGGATCGCGCACTCAGAACAAAACACTCTTGCCAACCTTGGTGGAAAAAAAACCATAGTAACCGAGCAGAATAGCGCGCCCAGTGAGGCTGCGAATGGGCAGAGCCTCATGAGCTCTTGAAAAGCAGATTGAGAAGTAAGTGTTGTTGTGCATTATTTCCCTTGTATTATTAAAACCAAGGTGAAATACATACAGAGATAAAGGCCCCTCGTTTGTGTAAAACAGAGCGTAGCTTTCTTCCCTCCTCTTTGGATCAATATGAAGGGGTCTATTTGCTCCACCTTCTCAATAAGAGCATTTAACAAAAACCAAGATATGTGCCCCTAACCTTCTTGTCCCTCCTTGGCTACTCTTTCGTTTTCATGTGCACTGAGCTCGAACACACAGCTCGGATTTCAAATAAATTAATTTCTTTATATTTGATCATACTTGCTGTTTTCAATTTCTCACTTTGTATAATCCATAGCTACATTGTAAACATACCCTCAAACTTAAAGGTATAAGTTCCGTACAATATGGCACTATTATTTACCCTTACTAAGGCCCTTGAGAGACTTTAAACTAATTGTACATCCACAGGGGAGAGTGTTTAGTGTAGAGGGTAATACAACTATGCAGAAGACTAGGGTTCTGTTCCCTGCCTGGGTAACCATGCATCAATACAACATAAAGAGTCCGTGAACAACCTTCGCTTATAACATGGTTGTAACATGACAAAGAACCAGTTCATTGCAGGGCATCATACACTCATCCAGTCGCTCATACACTCACAACTGTGGATGGTTTCACACACTCACCCAGTCACTTGAACAATTTCACACAGTCTGTCCACCTACCAACATGTGTTTCTGGATTGTGGAAGAAACCTGAGCACATGGTGGAAACCTACACAGAGAGAGGGAGAACACACCAATGGTGCTTTTCCACTGCATGGAACCTACATGACTCTACTTGATATTCCACTGCGCAAATCTGGTGCCTGGTCCCTGAAACTGGGTGATTTTTCAGTCCCAGCTCGCTTCATGTTCCAACCGTGTAGAGTAGGTACTAAATGGTGATGGGCAAACCCTGCAGAGCACTGATTGGCCAGAGAGACGTGTCTATAACCACAAAATGCAGAGCTCATTCAAATCCAGCTCAAACTTGCCACTTGTAAAATCTCTTAAGTTACAGCAGCTATCACATTTATTTTTTTCGGACTCACAACAGCAGCTTGTAACTTTACTTTGAAGTGTTCTGAAGAGGTTTATATGCTCCTTGGACCAAGGAGCCAAACGTGCAACAAGTAAAAATTATGTGTGAGAACTGGGGTGCGGAGCCGTGTTCAGTCCAAAAAGCAAAAACAACACACAAATACATGATGAGTAAACAGCACATAATTTTACCGCCCCATTGTTGTGGTTTTCAAAGCCCGCAATTCTCGTTAGAGATGGGGTTTTGCAACGTCACTGGCTCCACTTTGCAGGGGAGCTGTGCCAGTGGAAAAGCGTCATGCTTTAAGCAAGCTGAGCCGAGTCATGTCGAGTAGAGACAGACTCATGTGGTGGAAAAGCACTGCAAACTCCTCGCACTGGTTTGGTTCCCATTCGTGAGCCTAATTTGAAACAGTTCAGAGCATTTCCACCAACATAAATAGGTTCTTAAAGCAGAAAAATTAATTCCCAGCTTGAACCAAAAAAGAGTTGATACTTCAGCATGAACTCTGATGGCATCTGAGGGTGTGTTGTGCTAAAAAAAAAACTCCAGAAAGAGCACAGAGCCTCAAATAAAGCATCACAGTCATGTGTGTTATTTAAATAAATAAAGGAAAATAAAACATGAAAGTGCTTTGTTAATGTGTTTTCTAGGGTTGTGTTCAGCATGACATGAGGCACGTTGGCTACATTTCTCCACTGTACAGAAGCTCATTAAGATGCCTCAGAAATTGTGAATATTTTTCTCCCTCAGTTTCTGAAAATATCCCGGTTCCTACGAATATGAAAATGGCTGCATTATCATATCTGTCCAGTAGGGGGTCATAGTACCTCTTTAGGAGAGACATCAAAATACCATGAAGCATGAGAGAAACAGAGGACTAATCCCAAATCACTCCATTCTCCAAATGTAGTGCACTACACAAGTCATGAAATGACTGAATCTAGATCTTTAGTGTGCATTGTATAAATCTTCTACATCATTTATATTTATTCATATATGGAATCTGCAATCAAGTGCTATCATTGTCCCTTTTATGAATAACGTAATTCACTACACAGGGAGCTATTTGATTGGAGGAAAGCTCAGTTTTTCTCGTCCACATGAGAACAGTGAAAACAGTGTTTTCAAAAACGTTGTTTTTAAAAACCTCAATAGTGACCAAAAAAGCTGCTTTAGGGGAAAATAAAACGCAGAGAAAAGCCTTGTCCCTCATGCTGTGATGCTCCAGAGCAACTCTCAGTGGCCCACTGTTTTGATCCACCACTACTTGAAGTACAAAATCCCACAACACATCATCTGTGGAAAGATTACAGTGTCGTAGCACAGGTCAAGAAAAGGTCGCCAACACCCGCCACTCTTTCTCACCCTGCCTCACATTCTTTACCCATCCCAGCTCAGCAGCAGCTCTTCGGTGGGCCTAGATGGAGGAAGACCCCAGCTGACTGACAGCTAGAGCCGAGCAGAGATGAATCAATTAAGGCACATCAAATCAAGTATTCATGCACTCTGAAAGCGACAAATATTGGCTGGGACTGTCAAAGCTGTCAGCCCCATGCTCCCCTTTCTTCCCTCCCTCCCTCCCTGCATCTCTCTCTTCCTCTCTCTCCCTGGTGAGCTCTGAGCCTCTCAGCCATTAGCCAGCGAACTGGAACTCTGGGTAATGGTGTTAGGATGAGGCCAAGCTGTTTGTCATCTCATGAACGCCTGGGCATTAAAAATGTTTTGGTGTCCCATTTTCGCCTGTCTTCTGTGACATGGCTCTGATGGGTTCATTTGATGCTGCTGCCTTGTGTAATGCTTCAGCAATGCTGATCGCAACTTAGTGCAGACTTTGGAATGGAGTCAGCTGGTCTTAATGAGCCAAAGACCACTTCAGTAAAGGCTTCCTCTATAACCTGTCATTCCCTAAGCATGGCCTTGATTTTGTCTCTCGCTAGTCCAGGTGGACTCTGGACCCTCTGGGACTCTGCGACCCTCTAAGAGGCAATGATTACAGAAGATAAATGAATGACTGGATGACAGAATTAATAAATGAATGCTTGCCAAGTGGAAAAAATCCAAGATACTAGTGTGAGACAGTAATTTTAGTCTAAATTTGAAAGTGTTCCCATGTTACTGCTTTACATATGTTAAGGACTTTTATTTTGGAAGAGATGGGAGAGAAAAGTGGGAGCCAAGAGGTTGTTTTGCTAGTCCCTTAAGCTCAGTCTTTTGTTTGATTATTGATTATTTTGCCCATTAACAGTTAGTACTTGAGTCCATCGCTTCGTCAGCCTTTCTGTAAGATTACTCCATTGGCATGAAGACCTACACTGCCCACACTACACTAGCTTAGAGAAGATGACAGTTCTATAAATATATGATGTATTTTTTTTCATTATTATTTTTATAGATAAAACAATATAATTACTGTCCAACGAAAAAGAAAAAAAAACACATTTCTCTAAAACACACCTTTCTCTAAAATATTAACTGTCATTGGAAGAAACAATCTTGACCTTCAATGGAAGTCAATATAAAAAGATTTAATTCCTGGTAATTTGGAGCATGTCTATTGGTCCATTCATTATGGAATATTCACACAATGTGAAGGATAGCTGCGGTGTTCAAATGATGTGGTAAACTAAAATTGACAAAAATGGAGATACGTGTTTATCTTTGGACAGATGTTACTATAACTACAGATTCAATTCTTTTCATGTCTTTCATGGCTTAGCTTGCTTCCAATGATCAGTCTTGAAAGTTGGTTGGATTTTCAGAGTCCAGGTGGTATTCTCCTGTTACAGAAATGAATTGATGAATAATTATCTCTCTCTCTCACACACACACACACACACACCCAGTAGTATCCTCCCAAAACACAATGGACAATATTCAGTGCACTCAAACAATCCCACAATGCACTGCAAAAGCAGTGTATAATAATCCTCTGCATTGTTTGTTAAAAAATTTGCATGAGGTAGTTTTCAATATCGTTCACTACCCTCCTGAATTAGGTTCCCTATATAGTGAGTAATATAGGGAATAGTTAATAGTTAATCAGAAATTCATATGCAGAATAAATAAGCTTTTAATTAAAATGATTTGTTTACATTATTTGAACTCAGCAGCTTTCCCTCCCACTTTTTGGACGGCAGTGATGAGTAAACTGTATTTACTGGGGGTTGTATAACTGAAGGATGTTTTTATTTATTTATTTATTTTTAGCATGTACATAAATATTAAACCTGATGCTGTGTGTGTATACAAATATTATTGTTCATTTAACATTTCCTTAAAATACTCTATTGTAGTTTCTTAGGTGATGCAGCCACTGTTTCTGAGCCTTTGGAAACCATATGGGGCAACTGATTACCCTCACTTCAGGCTCTGTTTAAAATCCATTCCCATCGCCCTTTCTGTCAGTTCTCTCGGCCTTGCTACAAACACATAGCGGCCACTTGATATGTTTGCATGGGGATTTAGGGATGAACATTAGCGTGTTTTCGGAGCGAACATCTGGTGGGGGTAAAAGGTTACAGTAGGGATCCCAGCCCTTCACAGAATTCCTTCCATCAGATAAATCACCAACAAGTCACTGTGAACTGGGGGGGTAGGATGGGAAGAAGGAGGGAGAGGAGGAGGGGGGCATTAACTCAATCCTGCCTGAGCACTCTGAACCCAGGTCCTCCGTCAAACTGCCTCTCGGCCACTTAAAGTACAGAAGTGCATTAAGCCGCATCCGAAAGCACAGAGGCCTCACATTCATTCCGGACCCAAACGCTATCAGCCGCTGTCTGGCGTGATGAGGCTGCGTCTATGTTCTTGTCAGTGTCTCTTAGCGCTTAAAATCAGGCTTTGGTGCTCTTGGGAGTGGAGGGAGAGTATGGTCAGACATGTCAGGAGAAGTGTTCCCCGTCCACTAATGATGCAGCTGACCGGTGGGTTCTCCACTGCAGAGGACAAAGCTAGAGCCTCGCAGTTAGGCTGCTGGAACTAATGCTGCAATGCTAATGTGGGTGAACACTTGCCATCAGGACAGTGCACGGCACCTAAGGAACACTGTCATTATGGAGGGACAGCTACACGAGGCATCGATGACTCAGACACATGTCAGGAGATGTAAACCTTACAACTTGGCTCCATGGTGGACTGTCACACACAATGCTGTCAGACCCACCATAACACACAAGGCCTCGTGGTGTCTTTGTGTCCCATGCTTTTCTACCCCATGATTCATAAATGAGAATGGATGTACAGACCTGTGCTTTCTTACTAGTGGAGGTAGAGCTTTAACTCTGACAGCCATAGGCTAATCAGCATAAATCGTTGGTCACTGTGGTCCGTTTTTCTTACAGTTACGGATACAAGGGTTCTTTATTAAAGACAATGGTTCCAGTTAGAACAATGAGTTCTATATCATCACTGTTCAGTGACAACAAAAAACATGTTTCTACACAATCATGACTTTGCAGGTGATGGACAAAACCTTCTTAACTTTCAATGGAAAAGATTTTATTCCAAGTAACTTTGGAGCATTTTTATTGGTCCATTCAACATTAAATTTGGACACAATAGCAGCTTTAATAGCAGCTGGGTTCAAATAAGGTAGTATACTACTAATTGTAGTAAACAAAGATGGAGATAAACGTTTTTCATTGGATAATGACAGAATACAAACATCTGCAAGGGGAACTGATTCTCTCCATGGTGAATTTTTTTCTGATGGGAACTGTGCTGTATATGTTTCAGTAGAGCACCTTCTTCTAAACCGCACCAAAGAGAGTTGTAACATTCATTCAATCATTGTAACAAGCTAAATATAATATCAGTAGCAGAACCATTATTCTGTACTGTATATGTATAGGCTCAGATAAGCAGGTCCAGGTAGATATGATCTGTGACCTCACTATAAACTAAATGCTTCTATAAATTGGACACTGCTCCATTGCAGCTCCAGTTTTATGTATTTATTTATTCTTTGGTGTTTACGATAGTTTTAAGTGGGAAATCATGTTACTTTCATGGTTCGCACATACTCAAACTGGTGGTAAGTTCTGGATCCAGAATAATAAGAAAACAATGCCATTTTGAATTGCCCAGTGGAAAATCACCATATGTCTGTTTGTTTGTTTGTTCGTTCCTTCATTCATTCATTCAAATCATTTCATCCTGATCAGGGTCATGGTGGGTCCAAAACTCACCCGGAACAGAGCACCAGTCCAACAAAGGCAACGCACATCACACATAAAACCACACAGATATGACCACATTACTACATGTTGCTCCACTGTGCTGGACTAAATAAATTGCAAATTACAACAATTCTGCTAGCTATGAATTGAGGTGCTTTTTGTGCCATAAAATGCTGTTATAATGCATTTGTAAAACACTGTAATTTCTAGAGTCATATGAAATCTGTAGAAGCAGTCTGTAAGAATCGAATGGGAATTCTGAAGTCAGTTGGAACCCGATGAGACATGACTGCTCATCGGGATTGGACAAATATGCCAAACTCTATATTTAGGTGACCTCACCACATGAGAGGGTCCTGAACCGGGACGTGTCACAGAGCAGCAGGAAAAGTGAGTTGCCATTGCCTTGAATTGCCATGAGTCATCTGAAAGCAGGGAAGCTGAGGGAGTGGCACCAGGGGCACACTTCACACTCTTCAATGCATAGGAAGCATTTGACAGCTCTTGTGGCCTGACTTCTCCACTTCCTTCCTCTTACGTAGAGGTTGCATTAGTGAGACATCCCTAATACCCCACCCCCACCTCACCCAACCCCTCACCTCCCAGAGCTGATTCCAACTGTAAACTGTCTCACCCCACCACCCCCCAACCATCATCTGTGTTTAACCTCCGGCATTCCCTCCCAGTTCGCTAATAGTCCATATTGGACAACAGCACCAGAATATCTACCATGTTTGTGACCTATAGCAGGTGGCCCTGCTGCTCTCTCTGTGTTAATACTGCTTACGCACTCTGCAATTTGCAGAATGGTGTTCTACAACTCTATTTCTAAAACAGCTGGGACCCTGAGCAAAATGTAAATACATTAAAAAAAAACCCAGAATGCAATGATCTGCAAATCATTTAAACCACGTGTTTAGGTGAAATAGAACAAAGACAATATTTGAAATGTTGAAACTGGGGAATTTTAATTGTTTAAAAAAATGCCCATTTTTAATTTAATGTCTGCAGAATGTTCAAAAAAAAAATTAACAAAATTGGACCTGGGAACATGAATGAATGAAGAAGTAAGTAAGTAAATAAAAGTTAATTGGCCATGGTTCAGTGACATTATGGTATAAAAAGAGTGTCTCAGAGAGTCTTTCAGAATTAAAGATGGTGAGGGGGCGAACAGTTAAATAAGTGAAAAATAATATTTCTCAAATTAGAATAGTAAAGAACCTGGGGCATTTCATTATGTACACCACAAAATATCATCTGTGAAGGCACTGTTAATGCTGAACGATATATATCATTTTTAAAGCAACATGCAGCAATCCATATTTTCTATGAAGATTATTTCAGCAAGACAAGGCTGCATAGATTAGTGCAGCATGACTCCTTATTAAGAGACTGGGAGCTAAACTAGTCCAGACCTGTCATTAAAACAACTGATGAATTATTAAATGAAAAACACTATAAAAGGGACCCCTAGCTGTTGAAATCCTAAAACAAGCAAGAATCTAAAATTGTTCACTTTCAAAACTACAGCAACTTGTCTCCTCAGTTCCCTGCTCATTACAGAGTGTTGTTAAAAGAAGAGGTGATGCAACACAGCAGTAAAGACACCCCTGTCTCAACTTTTGAAATGTGTTGCTGGAATCCAATAAAAATTGGGCAAATAATTTTCAGGAAACATTAAACTTTCTTAATTTCAACATTTGAATATGTAATTGTATAATTCTAAATTACATATAAGGTTAGAAATATTCAAATTTTGTTTTTATTTACATTTGGCCCAGTGTATGCTGGCATATGGGGTTTTATTCTAGACCGAGACAAGGGCACATTTCTATACACATAAGAGTCCTTGCCCATGGACCCATAAGGACCCATTGGCAAGACCCCTAAAACTACATCTGCCTGAAAAACTGTAAGTTCCTCCATATAAGAGCATCCACCAAATGCCATAAATGTACATTCCCTGCAATGTTTCTCAGGATCCTTGGGACACAGAGGAGATGATGTTACTCCTATTTGATACTACGCATTATGATATTACTGTATTTTTCATGGAAATCCATATATTATCCATGTGTCAGTTAGCACTACTTGATGCTTTGCTTGATTTAGGATTAGAGCCTTGTCATTATATGCCCCATGCTCTCAGACAATAATTCTGTACTTGGATCAGTATCTTAGTAAAAAAAAAAAAAAACTTAATATACAATAACACATGGACGACAGCCCAATCAGACAGGGGCAGACATAGGATATTGCCTCTGGCGACATCTGCACACTGCGATTAGCCAGAGTATTTGAATTTAAAAAAAAAAAGATTACATAGTAAAGTAGGAACAAGGGATAAGGTGTTCTCTTATCTCCATAGAGGGTAACCTAATGGTCCCCTTGCTCATTTAAAGTGTGTGCCGTTATTTACATTTGCTTTTATTACTGTAATATTGTCTGTGGTATTAACAACGACTGAGTGGGCAGAATGGGAACAGGTCTTTGGTATAGTGCAGACTTTATGAGCTGCTGGGCTAAGCAAATTTTGCATGCTTTTGCTCCAGTGGTGCCCTTCGGCCAGTGCCCTGCTATATGGCATAGTAACAATCTGGCAGTGCATGCAGGGGTGCATTCATATGGGAATTCTGGGTCAATTGTGATATCTGATATTATACTGTACATATCTGCTGATGCCAATACCAATACTGATGTGTTTTTATAAAATACAGAAAGTTAAGATATCTCAGATTATCATTTTAGACAAATGTAACGTTTATTTGCAACGCATTTTAGCTCTCAATCAACTGTAAACAAGCAATAAAATGACAGGTGTCTCCAGAGAAAACTGTTAGCCAGATTTATTGAGGTAACTGTTCTTTACATAGGCTGGTCATACCTTTTAATTATTTGTGAAATTTTGAAGTAAATAAAATAATACATGTGCTTGCTCAAAATAAGGACTGGTGCCCCCGCCAGGGTGTGTTCCTGCCCTGTGCCCAGTGATTCCAGGTAGGCTCCGGACCCACCGCGACCCTGAACTGGAAAAGCGGTTACAGATAATGAATGAATGTACTCAAAATAATAAAATAGTTATAATCAATAAATTAAAGTTAACTTAAAGCAAATGTATAAACACAAAGAAATGCAGTGTAACTATTTAACAATACAGTAATACAGAAATAAGAGCATCTCAGCATTGTGTATGTGCTTCTCCACACTGTCAGATGTGGGAGAATCTGAGCCAAACCCTTTTTCTACACTAAGTGCTGCCGGCATAGAATAATTTGTCACTAATTACTGGTTTTAAATATTAGCATGTCATGGTATTTGCCTGATTGCAAAAATATAAAGGAAAAAAAAAACCAACAACAGTTATCTGCCAATATGGATATAATTCCAATATAATACACTAAAGACATATACTTCCTCTTGAAGAGATGCAAGCCTCTATTAATGTCACAAATTTGGTCTTTACTGGGAAGTGGAGACACAATAACGTGTGGATATAAGCCTGATTAATTTGTCTACCTCAAAACTGCCCCAAGACACTGTTGAGGATGTGTTTTTGTATTCGTGGAATAAGGCCTGGAAAAACAGCCGTGATTAATCCCAAGAACTACAGTGTAACATTCAATCATTTGCAGATTTTCCTTCCATTTTATTGTTTGTGACTAAGCTTAAGGACATCTATCAAAACAACGACGCTTCTGGAAGAGCTCTTTGAAATGTTATGCTTGGGGAGTGCTTGCTCGGACTTTTAGTCAAAGTGTTGATGGATATCCAGGCCCTAGCTCCCCTCAGAGCGATGCCCGTGTCCTTTGGCAGGCAGTAGACTGGTCTAGATGAATGAGGTAATAAGGCCCCTGCCAGGAGTTATGCCTAACCCACTGAGCTGACGACACGCAGCACAAGTGGGACTCTGTGGGACTGATCGCTCAATCTGCTGCGCCCCCTTATCCCTCCCCCTGAAGACCTCCTGCCCAGGGCTTAGTATACAAAGCCTAGCCTGCTGAGAGGAAATCAAAGCCAGTGGTGCTCTATGCCCCCTCCCCAATCTTAAGCTTTCACTTCAGCAGAACTGTTCCTTGGCATTTTCTTGCCTGCTGGCCCAGCAAACTGGAATGGCCACCTCTTGCTTGGATGCATACCTCACAAGCAGGATTCCCCCTTTTACCCCAACTTGTTCTGGAAGCAATGGATGGCGTAGTGTCGAATTCATGGACACTCATAAGTAACGCATGCTGCCGTCTGATGAATGGCATTCCTTACTTCAAGGCTGGGGGCCACCACTAGCTGCCATGTCTGGAATGGTGGAGACTGGCGACAAGGACCAGATAGAGACAGAGAGAGGCCTAAACAGATGGGAGTGGTCTGACAAATTACTCCCATCCCCAGCTCGTGACTCTTGGGAGGACCCCCTGGGGCTTAGACAGTGGACTTTCTCTGAGCTGGGCCATTTATTTTGGGTGTCGTTAGCCAATCAATCACCCAACTTGGGCTTGTGGCTTTGCGGTTGAAGCCTGGAACATGTGCAGGGAGCAACGTTTCAGACTGAAACAGGGATTAGCAGTCAGGGCCAACACTTCTTGACCGGTGCATAACCTCCGGTCATGCCACACCCCTTCCCAGCTCTGGCAGTCTGCGGACGCTTTCTGTTTGGTCTGCCTGACAGTCTGGACACTCCGGCTGCAACGTCGTTTTGCAAAGTAATTTACAGTGAGGTGCTAATTCTAGCTTGTTGCCTGATTGAGCAATACCCATAGGAAAACAAAGTCAAAGAAGAGGTCGCATTAATATCTCTGTACTTTGACCTAGACAACAGCAGGAGAAGATGGAAAGACAAGGTTTGCTTCAGTCTCCTATGGCTCTGATATTTCTCCCAAGAGAAAGAGTCTAGGAATGTCAGGTGTCCTCTCTTGAGATTTAGTGCAGATCTCAGGAAAATCTCACACTGGTCTGAGAATTGTTGGTCTCTGAATTATCTGCAGCTGAACTGGTGAGAGAAGCTCAACGAAGACAATTTTCCCAGAGCTAAAAGTGTCTTATAAGTGCTTTCTTGCCTAATGGTATGGCTTATCATTCCTGAGCCATTCACGAGCAACTACTGAGCCTTGGATTTCCCCCATGTAGCTTCATTTACAATAAAAAAGTTAATTTAAGTGTTTTATTAGTATATTTTAATATACCTGATCTACTAAACACAATTATTCCTAAGTATATTGAGAATTATACAGAAAAACCTAAGTACATTTGAAGTGTGCTTAATCTTTTGATCAATATACACTTAAGAAAGGTATAATTAAGTATGCCTTATACATAAAGGTTGAGAATATGTGGCTTGTAGTTTGGCATCAAATAGTCTAGAGTCAAAAGTACATGAGTGGAACTGAACCTGATGTATACAGGGTTACTGACCAAAACAGTTAAACATCTGGCTGATTTTATTGAGAATATTCTTTCAAGGGGCAGCACGGAGAAACAGCAGGAAGTGTCACTGTCAGACAGCTCCAGGGACCTGGAGGTTGTGGGTTTGAGTCTCACTCTGGGTGACTATCTGTGAGGAGTTTGGTGTGTTCTCCCAGTGTCCGCGTGGGTTTCCTCCCACGGTCCAAAAAACACGTTGGTAGGTGGATTGGCAACTCAAAATTGTCCATATGTGTGAGTGTGTGTGTTGCCCTGTGAAGGACTGGTGCCCCCTCCAGGGTGTGATCTTGCCTTGTGCCCAGTGATTCCGGGAAAGCTCCAGACCCACTGCGACCCTGAACAGATAATGAATGAATGGGAAATGAACTTCAACTTAAGTATATTTTTTGTAAGTTTCTAACTTGCAAAGGGATTAGGAACGGAATGATTGCTTCTTGTTCTTTGGTTTGTGCATCATGTCCGCGTGGAGCGTTTCCATTTGCGACCATGTTAAAGACGAGCGACAGGATGAGGGAGCAGTCTAACGCGACACAGAAGCCGCTGAGTGACAGTGACAAGCAGCAGACTTTAGCGGCTGTAGCTCTTGCTCACTCCACTGACTGATGCAACATGACACAGTGTGGAAATGTCAGACAGACGAGGTCCTTTGTTACTTCTCTGCCTGCACTATATCAAAAAAATTGTTCAGATCAATAAATTGTCTCCTTGTGTTCTGCATCAATAGATCTCGTGTTCACATAAAACTTCAAGTCCCAACATTTATTTATTTTGAATTAAATGCATTTTGCGATCTAGATTTTCAAGGCAGATTTTCTTGCTTCTTGAAAACTAGCATTTCCAAGTTGGGATCATTGCTCAAATGGTAATTTAAAGTTTGTATACAAACTGTTCTGTTCCATGATTTGGCTGTGAGGAAGCCTTCTTATTCACTACAGCATTAAATAGAACAGTTCCATGGAGGGTTCCTTAGTTCCATTCTCTTAATTTGGTGACAACCAGCTATATTAATTAAATTAATTAATTAAAATTACCACTGACAGAATTCAGGGTGGCAGATGTCCACGTTAGCTAGACTAAAACTAATTGCAGTGTGCTTTTCGTCTATGTGTAATGTGTTTTCTATCACTATGGAAAAGATGCACATGGCTTCTTAGGGACTGCTTAGCTCATATTCATAGTCAGAACATGCAGGGTTCAAAACAAAGGCAGTAAAAGGTTTCACAGGCAAAATCATAATAAACAAGTTCAGTAGCACATATGCAAGGCTGTAGTAACAAGGCTCAGAACACTTATAAGGTACAGAGTACCATAAGAGTGTTCAGGTGAGAAACATTGACAAGGGGTGGAGCTATAAAAGGAGCCGGAACAGTGTGCATATAAGTTTTATTATAGATTTTGTTATTGATCTGTTTAATATCATCCTATCCATGCTTTCTGAAGTTCAACAACAGTTTGTGAGACGTGGTTTCGTCACATTAGTGCTGCATCTTACTTAGAGTGCAGAGACTTTAGAATTGTTCCATGCAACCTCCTTCTCTGAATTCCTGAAATCACTGACTCATGTTTATTTGTGAGCACAAAGATAGTTTAAAGAGAGTTTAAAGGTGAGCAAAGCAAACACAAGGAGTGCAGAGAAATGTTCACTGATTACATATGGTAAAAACGACAACAGAGAAGAAACGAATGAAGAAAAATGACTAAAATCCACAGCTTCAGGCCTCGCTCCTCACTCCTGGGCTCTGGCGCTGAACTGAGCTGTGGCTCATTTTCATTTAAAGGAAGAGTGGCAAAAAATGGCTGTACAGAATATGGCTGTTAAGACAAGGGAAAAATGGTCTTTGTTGTATTTTGACCAAAGCATGCCACTGACATTTCATTAAGACCATAGAACTGTGTTCACTTGTGAAAAAAGACATGTCCCCTTCAAAACATCAGCTTGTGAAAAATTTCATAAGCACTGTTGTGTTTTAAGGTTACAAAGTTTGGACTTTGATGAACAGAAATGTACCTGTACACTATTTTAATATGTTTGCCCTTCAGATCTCTTCAGAATTTAAACATACATTAATTGTATGAACTGTGAGGAGTTTGGTGTGTTCTCCCTGTGTCCGCGTGGGTTTCCTCCGGGTGCTCCGGTTTCCTCCCACAGTCCAAAAACACACGTTGGTAGGTGGATTGGCGACTCAAAAGTGTCCGTAGATGTGAGTGTGTGAGTGAATGTGTGTGTGTTGCCCTGTGAAGGACTGGCGCCCCCTCCAGGGTGAATTCCCGCCTTGCGCCCAATGATTCCAGGTAGGCTCTGGACCCACCGCGACCCTGAACTGGATAAGCGGTTACAGATAATGAATGAATGCATAATTGTATGTATTATTGCAAAAAAATTTTAACTATTGCTAAAGGATAAGGTTTTCTTCTCATATCAATATCATACAGTCGCTGTCAAATCAAATTGGACAAATATCTGTCAATTTTTATTTTATTACATAATTTGAAAACAGCAGTTGTTTCATGATGAATGGACCAATGAAATGCTCCAAAATGTAAATGTAAAATCCCTTTTTTACTTTGAATTCCATTGAAAGTTAAGAAGGATTTTTCCCCTTTTCCTGTAAAGTTGCTATTTTGGAGATAGGTGCTTTTCACAGCGACAATATTTTATGATGTTTCTTTGCAGGGCAGTTATGAGTTGCTTGGCCAGCTCCATCAGCCATTGATTGACCTACTTTGCTGTCTGAACACTCCCATGATGAGCTGTCTTTATTAATAAGGCTTGACTCAGCACAGCACCAAGCACAAGGACCAGTAAGTAACTGAGGTAGAACATATCATATATTTAAGCTGTATATTTGGGTGCTTAGGGGTACATCTAGGGGACGTTGTACCTATATTACGGTAATGCATACTTGGTGTACTGAGTTGTGGGGTTTTAGAGGACCATCATTTATAAGATACTGTTATGTGAAAGATGCATTCATCCTAATGGCTCCAAAAGAGGAGCAGCTGCATGATGGTGCTGTCCCTATTAGCCCTCACCACTGATGATTTAGTCGCAGAACTAAAGCGAGAGAGACTGAGAGATATAATGACTGAAAACGCTGATGAATGCTGTTGAAACCGGAGATGTGGCAGCACAGCTGGGGTTAAATCGAGACGGGTTCAATCAAGATGGAAAGTGATGGCTGTGGAGGGGGGGGGGGGGTTGCTTGTTGCATCAGAAGAAGGGGGGAGTCAGATGGATGGTCAATGAAGTAGTTAATCATTTTCTCCTGGCGGTTATGGATCTAATATGTGCTAAAAGGCCACAGAAAAATGAGAGAGAGCTCAGGGATCAAAGGAAAGTACGGCGGCGGAAGAGACAAGGGTTGCGGAGTGATGGAAACCAGGTTAGATACTAGAAGCATACTCATGTTTATTAGAGGCTGAGGCGGATTGCATTGTGCTGAGTCCACCACTTGATTTGTTCTTCAGCTGAAGTAAAGGCGACATCTTAAAACATTGGCTGCCATCAGCCTGAAACATAAACAGGTTTGTTTGCATTGAGTTAAGAAAAGGACTCAGAACCACTCACAAATAAAATTATTTGGTTGCATTTCAAAAAGACCCAGAAACTACCTTGCACTCTTAAAAATAAAGGTGCTACAAAGGGTTCTTTGAGCGATGCCATAGAAGAACCACTTTGGGTTCCATAAAGAACCATGTTTGTTTAAGAAATGCATGCGCGAAGAACCTTTTGAAGGTTTAAAAATCCACCACTCGGTCGTAAGGTTCTTTACCCATTTAAACATTTCAGCAAAAAATGGTTCTTTATGTAACCAAAAGTGGTTCTTCTATGGTTCTCAAAGAACCTTTTGTAGCACCTTTACTTTTAGGAGTGTGCTTTATTTTACTTCCTGTTTATATTTTTATATATACAGGAAGGTCTACAGTATATAAAATACATGTGTATGTTTGTGTTTGTTGTGTATAATTGTAATTAAAAATTGGAACATTTTCCCACTTTTATGTCACTTTATGGAAACAGTTGAGTCATACAAAAATGTAATTGTCAGTTTATTAAACAAAAATGAACCTAAAAGTTAAGCACCAAGTTAGTGTTAGGGGGAGATTTAAGGCTGAATTTTCAGGCTGGAATCCAAGTGAACCTCCACAAATATAAATAGTACACATTGTATGTACAAATACAGACAGTGTACCAATTCTGGAAGTGATCTTTTATTTAATAAATAAATATGTATCATTACAAACTATCAAATGAAACATGAAAAGAGCCCAGAAATGACTGATGTTTTAGCAAGACTCCGACTATAGGGCCAAATTACCTCAAGCGTCTTTTCAGAAATATTTGGACTTCAAAGTGACCCTCATAAACTCGAGGAAATGAAGAACTGAAACACAATGGCACAAGAAAAGTTTTGTTTAATTTTTGAACAGCCATAAGTTGAAAGACATTACGGGTAAATCTGAAATAGTTGGTTATACATTGGATACATATTTTAGGACAAAAAGAAAGTGTTTGGTGACTTGTTTTCCCCCACACTGTAGGTGAGCTTGAAGAGCCTGGATGCTCCACAATCTTTGTCCTCACCTATGTCACACATGCCTTGCAGCGTCCTCAAACACCAGCCATGCCCTGGCCTGGCATCTCCTGACCTGTGGCAATGACGCCCTCCCTAAACCCCCCGGTCCCCAGGACACCTGTCACTCACCTGTCGTCTCCTTCATCAAGCTCTGATGGTCCACAGCTCGTGCCCCTGCGGAGGCTCTAGTCCAGCAGAGCGAGAGGGGCTGGGACGCCCTCATACTTTTGGGGATTGTGAGTGTGACACATTGGTAGGTGTTGACTGACAAGGACTTGATGTGGCACAGGTACAGATGTCCTAAAGACATGTCTAACAAGGTTTAGCATAATGTGTTCCCATCCCTGTCCAGGAAGGTGAGGTTGCCAGATATTATGTCTTCAAAATCGTGTAAGGTGGTCTCACTTGATCACTGTATTATTGCAATGGTTGAATTAAAGAAGTATCTTCTGAACTGAAGTGTATTCACACAATATCTACCCTTTAGAAATGGCAATATTAGTTTGTATTCTTCTAAGGATGTTTTACACTAGATGTCCTGATTTTGGGTGGTTAATTTTGAATCACAAGCACCACTTCAACTCCATCTCATCCTGAATGTACTTGGAGCTCAATGTTGGGTGGCATTACACCCCTCTATCTGACACAAGGCATTGAGGGGGGCACTGCTTCAGAGGTTTCTGTGGAGACTTGGAGAAGCTGTGCACCAACAAATATAAAAATAAAAGTAATAATAATAGAAAATTATACTTAAAGGCAATGTCTACAGTTGTGTGAAAAACACTGTTCTCTGGTTTATTTATGTAAAGGAGCTCTGCATTTTTAAAGTGGAATGGTATGTTTGAATGAAAAAAAAATTTTGTACATGGTTGAAGTTAAATTTCTCCATAAGTTTTTATTCATTGTTTGAATTACAACAGAAACTCATTTGTAACTCGAGATGTTGGTTTGTGTTTGCTTTCATGTAGTTAGCTCCCTCCAGAATTCTCTCCAGAAGAGTTCAATTTACAGCAAAAATAAGTCAATATTATCCACCTAAGGAGCAGGAATAGAGCAACATCCTCATCTCGGTTCATGCTTTTCAGGTCTATTTGTTATTTAAATGCCTCCACAATAGTGTTTTACTGCCATGAGCAGAGAGTGTGAGAACGCCTAGTATACCAGATTGAGACCCTGATTAATTTTAATGTCATGAGCTCAGTGTGTGAAATTCCCATGAATACCACATATACTGCACATTAATTCATTCATTAATTCATTAATCTACTCAAATAAAGAACATCTTCTACAGTCTGGGCATCCATGAAATAAACAGGGCTCATCAACTGCCTGGGAATATCTGGAAACTCATTCTAATGAATATATTTTGCTCTTTTAAGGTAGACACATAACATTCACTGTCGAAAGAATGAATAAACAAAAGCAATGGTATAGTGAAATATTCCAGTTCCTCTTACAACAAGAAGAATGTAGTGGTATAAAAGTGTATAAAGTAAAATATTTAAAGTTTAGTAATTATTTGGGGCAAACTGTTTATTACATGGTTATTAATTAGGTTGTAAACATCTTAAAGCTCATTAATCATTTGTAACAGAGAAAGAAAGAAAAACAGTGAACTCTTACTGAAAATGTCAGCGTAAGGAATAAGCTCAGACCTGAGGATGTGAATTTAATAATTTCATATATCAAGATAGACACTACATAATCATTAACGTAGAAAAAGACACTCTGTTGGTGTTTAATTGATTAAATGAACTTTTTTTTTTTTTTTACAAATATATGATGAAGCCAACAGGCTTAATGCTGACTGATGAAGACAAAGTGAGGTCAATGTCTGGTAAGATCTGAGGTTTAACAGTGTAGATGGATGGTGAGTATCTGGGAAACAACAGGTCACCATTGCCCTTTCTATCTATGTGTTATAGCTAATTATTAATGACTATTAATGTAGTAACAAGATAATAACTATTAATAAATGTAGTTTAAGCCATTTCTAAACCTTTATAAGTGTAGTCTTTTTCTAAAGTGGTACCGCATATAATGTTGAACGAATTGTAAGAAATGTGTAATGTTATCTTATTATAGTGTTATAATCATGTAAAAATGCATAATTTCAATATCAATATCAATTTCAAAATCTCAAAAGGTCAGTACGTATTTTTTGCAGCCCTATTAAGCAGTAGATCTTATAGATATGTTCTCGACAGCTAAGAATGAACTTAACTTGAAAACGAAAGTCAGTAGAGCAGTAGTATCTTGTTTTGTGTGCATGTGGATGCAAAGGGTTAATTTTTCATTATAGCATGGTATGAACATTCCCAAAACTTCAGTCGATTATGAGCGCTGTCTGAAATATGGGGTAAATAAAGATGTAGGAGTCATGGCAGCACTGCAGGCGAGTGCTGGGCCTGGTGACTGAGGCCGGAGCGCAACTGCTTCACGTATTTGTAGAAAATTGGAGGAGACAAAGAGACAGAAAGAGGGAGAAGGAATCCGCATGCAGAGCCTCTGGCCAATGCCCTGACTCTGGGCGAATCAGTCTGGCCTTTATTGCCACGTGGCATATGGTCCGAGACAAACTGTCAGCCCTGGACTTCTGCGCTCGCCTCAGCGCTGTGGGGGCAACAAAGGCAGAGGCGCGTTTCCCTTCTCCGCAGCTGGCATCGCACTGACTTAGTGCTGATTGGGGCGAACATCGGGGTGGTTGTTGCAGCTCGTGCGTTTGCATGACTTCCTTCAGTGTGGGGACGGAGGAAGAGGATGGGGTTATGGGGGGCAGGGGGGGGGGGTGGACAGGCCAGTCCATTGCTGTGGGGGACAGCATGGCCAGCACAGTGCAGCTGTGGCAAATTGATCAAATTGTGGAAAGCAAGACTTTGGGCCAATTATATGGGTCATGTCAGTGTCCCTCTGGTCTCTGTCGGTCAGTGTGGGGGGGCCGGGCAGAGAATAGTCAGTTTGCGTGTGCGTCTTGTTCAAGTTTGTGTGTGCTTTTAGCAGTTCCACAAACAAGAGCAGTAGCCGTTCCTCTTTTTGAGGCCAAAGGATACCTCTTCTGGCTTGCAACAATATCTTAACCTTTGTCATGGCTCAGGTTCCCTAAAGTTTTTAACAAAACGGTGATTATTAAATTGTTGAGCCAGCCCCACAATGAGAACATTCTATTTTCCAGGTAAAATGAACTTAAAACTGAGCTGCATTTGGGAATCTAGGACCTGAAAAGTACCCATGATGAAGCCGTCTTTAAGCTATTTACTGTACAATAACACTGGCTAATGTACTGTTTCATTTGGGCACACAAAAAATCATTAAGGTTCATGCAGTTGGAGTTATTTTCCTGGGAGGGGGGTAGTTCTTGGGAATGCAATTCCCAGTAATGACACAGACAGGAAGCCAGGTGGATAGATCTCTATCCCACATCCCACAGTGTGATTGTGGTCAATGTGAGCATCCAAATGAATGGTATATTGGTATTTAATGATCTATTCCAAGTGTTTCCATGACATAGCCTTAGTTTGCCAGAAGTTCAAAAAAGATGCTTTAATTGGTGTAGAACCTTCACATCACATAGACGCTCTTCACAATCATATCTTACATAAAAGAAGAACATTTGAAGGGCCGTGTTGGCAGCTTATGAAGAAATATAGATATTTATTGTACTTCAAAGTGAAGACCATAAACCTTCTAGTTGTTTCCATTCATATCATCTGTTCTCAATCAATAAATCCTGAGACAATTTTGCATTCTTCCTTATCTGAGTGCTGGTAGGATGGAAGCAAGATCTCCAAATGTTTGTGCATGGACCACAAAAAAGGAGCAGTCCATATTTAATAAAAACCACATTATGTTAGTTATTGATGATCTTTAAGCAAGCTCCCATCCACTGGTGGCGCTGTTTCACTAAATCCACTAAGACCCCTATATAACTGAAGAAGTATTAGAGAAACAGTATTGTAAACTGTCATGGGAGAACATTACACAGGAGACAATTCTGCTGTTTCTTACCTTTTGGAGTTTATGCGTAGGCTTAGGATTATGGTTGTGCCAAGGGAGGGTGCCAAGATTATTTTCAGGAGGTTAGAGGTAGGTTAAAGTATTTAAAGATAACAATAAATATTTATGCTCTGTATTGACATCTCCTGCACATCCAAGGTCTTTCCGTTTTACAAAATAAGAGTATAATCAAAAAATAAGTTTTCATTCAATTGAAACAATAATGAGTTCTGTTCTGTTAATAAACAAAACCATGATGTTGCATAAGAGTCGAAACTTTCAATTTCTGACAGAAATCTTTGGCTTGTTTCAATGCCTGAGAACAAATTAAAATGCTAAATAATGTGTAAACAGTTTATAATGATATCCAGATTGAACAAAGCATGTTTGTATTACAACACCATATCTAAGACAATTTACCTTTCAAGTTTATGATTAAATCATATGTATTTTACTAAAAGACTATTCCCAGTTTTTATAAATAGTGCAAAAATAAATATGTGAATATCTGACAACCCTGCATAAAAAACTTTCCCTGAACAAAACCCTAAATCCAAACCCTGAACCAAATCCCAAACCCAACTCAAACACCCTAGATCCCGAACCCTAAACCTAACCCTAAAGCTCTAAAAGATTAGAAACTGCACCCTTTTAAGTGGACCTAATGCTATCGCTAACACCTGGCCCAAAATCTAGCCCTACATTTGACCCAAACACTAAAAAATAAACTTAGATAATGTAAAATAACCACAGATTAAATGAAACAATGATGCATGGTGTTTTTGTGGACTATTAAGGTTTGATGTAATATCAGGTAATACAAGCCCTAAAAACATCCATCACTCCCATCTCTGTTCTTTGAAGAACTATATCAGTTTTTCAATGAACCAAAGTGCCTGTTTTGGCACCTTATTTTTAAGAGTGCGGACAAAGCTCTGTGAAATTTCCATGGCTTCTGGAGGCTGGTTGGAGTGTGTTAGGTGTGTAGTGGCTCTCTGGGGACGTAGCACTGTGAGCTGTAATTACGAAAGCACCGTGTGTGGGCCGTGTCACCACTCACCATCCCACAGTGACAGGTCAGGCCTCCACTCCCAGATCAAACGCCAGTGGCAGGACAGGAGAATAAAACCTAACCCCGAGACCTCTCTGCAACACTGGGCTGTAGGTCACACAATAAAACGCGTCTGCAGCATGTTTTTTTTTTTTCCCTGAGCTGTCCAAGTGGATGGAACGCAGCTTTCTGAACTCTGATGATTAGAGGACGCCACAGCTTCACCTTTCCATGTGCCCTTCTCGTAGTTTCAGTCTTTCCATTCTTTTAGTAGACTTTATGTCCGTTTATTACAAGAATACCCAGAGTCCGCCCCAGCAAATCCAGGCATATTCCAGTCATCACAATCCAAACAATCCCAAACACATCAGATGGAGATGTCTGTGGCTCTGCTGTGTAATGTGTGTGTCAGTTTCTATTACAAAAGTCTATTACTATGCACTGTATTATTCCAAAAAATAAATTCCATATGTGAAAATATACACGGCCACTGAAGCTTGATTCTTATAATGTAATGTTTGGACCCTGATCAGATGATATGTCTTATCGATTTTCAGACAGAAAATCATAATGTGTTTCCTATAGATATCACACTTCAGCAAATTATAATGTACACTCGCTGTTTGCCTGCTGTAATAAACCTACTGAGGAACAAATAAAAACCTCACCTGTGGCCTAACTAATGGCATATTAAAAGAAACTAATTGTTATTCAGTGCCTTTACAAATTTATTTTGGATTCACCTACCAACACACAAACTGTGAAACAAGACCATCCCGTCTTTTTTTTTGTGGTCTGCCTATGTCTGAAAACATAGGATAAAGTAGTTCTAATTTTGCTCTGATTCTGATGTCAAATGCAGAGACTTTAGAGTTGCCCCACCTCCTCGTCTGATTCTCTCCAATCACAGCATTGAAAACACATTTATGTAAATGCACGAAGACAGGGTGAAACAACACAAAAGAAACACTAAATTGGAAACATTGAATAAGAAATGGGAAGAAAGAAAATCGAGTGAAAATGGATTAGGGTTAGGGTCAGGGGTTTGGGGGATGTGGTGTTTGTTCCTTGTGGTATTTTGTCAAATGCAAATTACATTCATTTCATTTTATCCCAGAACTGTGTTCACTTGTGGAAAAGGGGTAGAATATGTGCCCTTTAAGTGCTTTCCCCTAAGTGAGTTCAGCTGCAAAAGACAAACTGTGCACTGAAATGTGCTACAACAAAACGTGATTTGAGTAGTGGTGTTAAAATCTAAACCAAACCCAGAGCTCTGTGTGCCCTCACTCCTCACACAACCCATGACCACAACACAATTTATGCTCTTTTTCCACCAAAGGCCTGAGAGAGTGTGGAACATTTAAGTCCTGTTTAAATTATTAGTTTGCTCAGACCAAGCAAGTCATTGGGCAGCCCCTCCACATTTCAACCCGAATCTCAGTGAGTAAGTGTAGTTCTGCAGGTGTGGTTGTGTGTATGTGTGTGTGTGTGTGTGTGTGTGGGTGTGTGTGTGTTTGTGTGTGGAGGTTCGAGGTGGAGTGACCATGCTGGGGTGATTACTGCTCGACACTCAGACCTCAGGCCAGGGCAGGGAGAGAGAGCGATACAGAGAGAGAGAGAGAGAGAGAGAAAAAGACGCTATCTGTGGAAACATCAGATCTACTGCAGTAATGAAATTGTCCTCTGCCCCCGGGCCTTGCATTACCATGGATCTGTTGGATGGTCTCACTCTGAGAGAAAGTGCATTGATTTAATAAAGCTTCAGCAAATGAATTCAACTCCCCCAGTGCTGCTGTTTGAACAGTGAATGCAAGACTTTGAATATGGCCCAAGTATTGGATGTAGAGCAGAACATTTTGGTCATGTAGACCTTGTAAACGATAACATTCCGCAGTTGTCCATTATTAATTGCTTTCTGCTGTGACCCAAATGTTCTTCTCTGTCAAAGATGATGATCATGTATTTGATTTACGATAAACACGGTTGAACAAAGCTGATGACAGAAAGGGTAATTGTGTGCAACCAAACATATGAGTAGGAATATAATTAACATTACGATGGTTTGTTGTAACTTTGATTAGGGGAAAGCATTGCTCTAATAAGCTCTGGTGTTCACGCAGAAAAAAAAAGCCCATTGAAGAATAAAGAAAGACTCCTCTTAACAGCATGAATATGCACACACCGTGACTCCTCCATCAGCAGATTAAACCAGGAAAAAATAGTAAATTGTGCCAGTTAGTTTCCATTCTGGCGGAATGGCCATTAGATGTCATGCGCAAGAAGTCTACACCGGCAAGAGTGTGTTGGTTTTTATTGGTTCATTTGTAGTAAGCAGCCTCTGTACACATTTGGAACGTCATTGTGGATTCTTGTCTGTTTGAGCATACAGTCTATTGCATTGTCTTATGGAAAGGTTTGAGAGTCATATTCAATAAGTTGTTGATATGAATATAATAATCTTCAGTGTCAAACTTTTGTAAAAATGTAAAAAGTATTTTAATTTAATTTTATTTAATTTTAATATTTTAAATACATAATACAGTACATGGGCAATAGTTTTTGGACACATGCTAAACTATTTTTTCCCCTAAATTAAATATATTAATAGAGAAGTTGCCCTTTTTGATATTTATTATTGTTATTTTAGGGGCCTCCTAATCTCTCTGTTTACGATGCTGCAACATTTCTATTTAGATTTGATGAAACTCAACCACATGCATGTTTGTGCATATTTAGTTTAATTTGCAGGAATGGGGGACAATCTATTTCTCAATATGTTTGGTTTAAAATAAATGTTGGACACATGGGCGTCAAAAAATGTCGAACGCATTTTTGTAAAGCCCACTCAAAAATGTATATCATGAAGAAAAATCCTGAACATGGTCCATAACTCCTTTAACCCTTTCAGCTTGTGTTTAATACTCTGACTGGAGATAAACAACATTTTGGTCTTTTGCACAGCTCTCGTGTCCTGTAACTATTCAATGTTGTGTGAAGAGCTTAAGTGGACAACAAAAGTGCAGCTTGTTTGTTTTTTCTGGAGGTTCAAAGTTCTCCACTAGCCTCACTCTGAAGTGGGGGGTTGTATTTGTTTAGACGGTCTTGCGTGTTCATGTTCACAGCAGAGCTGTGGACCCCCGCTGTGATAACTAGTGTGATAAGTAAGTCGGCTTCCTTTCTTGTGCCTGTGTGGCCCTGAGCTGGGTGCTGTTACCTGCACCAACACCTCATCAAGTCTCAGTGGCTGGATCTGGTCAATTCCATAGGCCTCTGTGACTGCTCCAAGTAGGCTGTTGGTTTAAAGGAGCAGCCAGTCATTTGCTCCAATGATTCTTCTTTGTGTTATGAAACAGCATCTATCCTGACACCCAGTGGACGTACCAGACATTTCGCAGAAAATTGACTTTCAGCATGGCCGACACCATGTAGGAGACCCATTCTGTGGAGCATAAACTGGTTTATTCAGCCACTACAAAGCAACTCAGACTTTTCCATCTCAATTTTTATAGATTTTCTTTCTTTCTTTTTTTAGTTGTTTAAATTATTTAAACACATCAGCTGTCCTTCAGATTGTGTGAAAATTTCATGATGAATTGACCAATAGAAATGCTACTAAATTTTTTTCATTCAAAAAAATTTTTTCATTCTCCTATAAAAGTATTAGTTGAGAGCTACACATTTATCTTTGAACAGTCGTCTATGAAAGCTTACTTCAGCAATTATACAGCATCTGATGCATGTTGAAATAAGCCTTTACAAATGTTTATGTAGGCTTATGTCGGTTGTTATGAAAGGCTTATGTAGGTGTCATGTCACCTGCAACTCAAACTGTTGCATCTCTGCATGTGGTCTGTACACAACACAACTCTTCCCTTTCTGGGGATTTCTCTGCCTCTTTTGGATGTTTGGATAACAGGGAAAGCAGATCTCTCGTCTTTATCAGTTGTTTTGCTTGGTCTGTGGTGGGACCTTGGTAAACACAGTCTTACACACACACACAGACACACACTGGCTCCCTGACCACCCCTGCAGCACTCATTCTAAAAGTCTTAAAAAGCCCAGGCTGTGCAATTATCTTTTATGATCTGCCAGAGAACACGACTGTGGGCGGCTGGAGAAGGGCTCACTAGACGCAAGGCCTCCATCCACAGGCCTTCCATAAATGGTCAGCCTTTTGGAAAACTGCAGCTTTCAGCCTTTTACTGTGGCACTCAGTTCTACCCTTTCCACTGGACTGGCATTGGATACTACATAAAACTCATGAGGGACGTGATGGGAAAATGGCTGGAGAAAGAGTTGTTGCTTTATTTTTGTGGCTTGTTTGGGCTTTTTGGTGGGAGCTGCACTTCTTTAATAATAAAAATAAATAAATAAACAAATAATAATGATTATACACAGTATAAGCTGTAAAATATCCTATACCAGTGCATTACAGCTCCACATAGGGCCCAGCTCACTTTCTTCCCACCAGCAGCCACAACAATGCAAACATACTAGACTTGTTCTCCGTCTCTGCTCACTGCAGAAGAACGGCCAAACGTAGAAAATCACGAAGCGAGATAAGGATATTGCTTAATTCTTGCTCCATAGGTTTGTAACATGAAAGTAAACATAGACCGAAGGTGCCACAAAACAAAACAGCTCGAGTTACAAATTAGTTTCTGTGGTAATTCAAACAATGAATAAAAATTTACACATAAGTTAAACTTCAGCCACGTACAAACAACAGCCATATATCTCCTCAAATATACTGTTACACCTTAAAAGATGTAGATCTTCTGAATGTAAACAAACCAAAAAGCATTAGTTTCTTCCCACAGTCCAACCTAATGCTGGTAGCTGCATTAGCTGTAATGCAGAGTGTGTGATGCCCTTTAATTGACTGGCAGCTCAGTATTTGTTCCTGCCTTGCCCTCAGTGACTCTGGGTAGTTCCTGGACCCACAGCGACCCTGAGCATGATGAAGTGCTTACAGTAGATGAATAAAGGCATGTACCAAGTTTGACCAAATAAAAGTGTTTAAAAGCGTAATAACACAAAAAGTCCTCTCCACATGTTCTATGTTTTGCTGAAGGCCAGAATATAAGACTGTGTGCCTCAAAATGAACATTTTTGTGAGGTAAGCGGGTACAAGGCCATTTAGAGATTTAGGGGAAAAAGTAAACAACGTTTCAAATCTACCCTAAAAGGTACAGGCAACACAGCTTTAACAGTAAGTCTACTGTAAATCAACAGTCCGAGCAACACAAGTCAATACGTATTGGCTATACTTCACTTAACTGTTATGTTGGGGCAGGAACAGGAGGGTCCCAGTGAAAATGTGAAGATCAATGCCTCAGGACGAGAGATCCGGCTCATCTCATTAGACCTGCTGGCTCCACAGTTTAGAACACCGTTTTCTTTTTTTTTGTTTGTTTGTTTGTTTTTTCAAACCACTGAGAGGAATTAATCACACTCTATTTGGAAATTGAACTGAACGAGTGGTCAAAGGAGCATTACCCTTGCCAGAGAGTATTTCATCCATAGATGTTATTAATTCTTCCATTAAGCTGTCAGCCACACGGAACTGGCTGATAAATGCACTATTTTGACAGTCTCTGGCTGTAGGTATCACCCAAGTAACTAAGTTGTCAGCCACCACTGCTGCCTAGAAAATACTTCCACTTATATGTCTTCACATACCGGGGCATTTGTGGAGTTGTGAAATAGCTTTACATTTCTGAGAGTAAAGGTGACGTTCACGACTGTAATCAAAAATCACTGTTTATAAAATTCCAAAGTTTCCTCACCCTTTGCTGCTCTCCAGTCTGCTTGCACACTCTAATGTGTTTACAAAACCCCAGGTTTGGTCTGGTATGCTAGGTTTTCTCTCTCTCTCTCTGGCTCAAATCAGAGGAACCTTGAATTGATTTTAGACAATAGATAGAACTCCAAATGTTGAAAAGCACAAACTGAGATGAGGATATTGCTCTATTCCTGCTCCATCGTTGGGTAATATTTACTTATTTTTGCTGTTTCCGGTGGAAAGGTCTCCAAACTTGGGAGGCGGCTAGCTTCATAAAAGTAAACACAGACTGAAAGTGCTACAAACAACTCGAGTTTCAAATGAGTTTCTGTAGTAATTGAAACAGACAACTTCAACTTCAGCCATGTATAAACACACCGTTCCACTTTAAAAGATGTGGAGCTTCTGAATGTGAACAACCAGAGAGAACTGCGTTTCCCCACAATTGTAGATGTCCCCTTTAAGTGTTAGCACAGTCCAAAT